>NW_006772326.1:2168112-2171466 GCF_000442215.2 Lipotes vexillifer
TTTCCCTAGTATTGACAGTGGATTTGCCTACTCGTGCTTAAAACAGAACTCTTTTCGTTATCCCCCAATTTCTACGCTTCAGGTCTTCTTCTCAGTTAAAGACATCGCTATCTGCTCAACCACTCACCTTCATAACTCAGGATCATTATGATCTTCCCTTTCTCTCATCTTCCATATCGGACCCATAAGCAAGTTATGCTAGCTCTGCTTCAAGCCGCATCCTAAACTTCACTCTCTGTCACCATCTCTAGCACTACCGCCTTGTCCAAGCCACCAATCTTCTGTTTTTTTTCTAAGTTTGCTACTGTCCCCGCTACACTTCATAAGAATCTCTCCAAAACATCCATCAGGTTATCTCACTCCCCTCCATAACAGGCTCCATGGCTTCGTTACACTTATAAAATTGTACCAAGGCACTGCACTGGCCTGTTCCAACCTCTCCCACCCTGCCTCCAAATCCAAACCTGACTCCTATCCCCAGCTCCCTTATATGCTCCAGCAAGAGCCCTTTTTGCTGTTCCTCAAATCCACCAAGCTTATTACACTGGCTGCTCCCTCTGCCTGGAATGCTGTCCTCCCAGATTCTGACATGGCTGGCTCCTTCTCAACCTTTAAATCTCTGCTGAAATGTCTCTCCCTTAGACAGTTATCCTATGGAAAAAAAAAAACCCCTACAGTCATTCTCTAACCCCCATTCGGCTTTATTTTCCTCAGAGCACTATTACTGCCTAAATTTATATTTACTAATTTTTAAATTAACTTTCTGTACTGCTATAATATAAACTTCATGAAGACAGGGATTTTTTTTTTTTTCCCCAAAGGCATATCTTTATTGATTGGTAAAGGTTATTGGGTCTGTGAAATAGTATTTCATTAAGAAATACTATTAGTACTAATAGTAATTAGCATTAATAGTATTCATTAGTATTCATTAATACATTAATAGTATTAACACATTAATAGTATTAATAGTATTCATTCTCTTAGCATTTCATTAAGAGAAGACAACTTTCTTAAATGGGAACCAGCACCGGCCTCTAAAACCTGTACACCTATTAGCTACTGACAAGGACTCCTTCCATGGCCAAACTTAAGTCATACAAATGCACTTGCTGTTTTTGACGCTGAGTTCAATCTCTTTCCTATTGCAAGTCTTGATCGCTACTGAAAGAGTCTTGAATAAAGTCTCTCTTATCATTTTTAACAAGTGTCTGGTGCGATTTCTCTTTAACGCTAGAGACCAAATATTTACCTACTGGGTTTGAATAAATCCACCCAATGACTTTTCATTGTTCCCCACAGAACTTTCATTTTTTTTTCTGCAGTGGGAAGAGTCAAAGAGAGGCATTTCTTGCCCCTGTGACTGAAGAATATGGTTTCTCTAGCATATAGGGGCAAAGTCAGGAAGAATAAAGGCTACATGATTTTTCTAATCACTTTTATAGCAGCTATTACTTATTCATTTTGTCACATTTATTTTCAATTGTTCTTGTGGTGACATTTTAATGAATAATACAAAAGCAATGCTCAATTCAAAATGACACCTTGAACCTCCGAAACAAAAACACGTTCGTCACATAAAAACAATTTGTCATTCCTTCCCCATCCCCTGCCACGTAATCCACATAATTCACATGCAGTCCACTCCTGACTACGCAGCTGACTTGAGATTATATGATCATACCTGCAACATCGAACTCAATTTCCAGTGTGACCTTGCTTGTGATTGAAGAGTCTCGGAGGAGCTGACTGGCTTCCTCAAAGGTGCTGTCTTCAGTTGGAGTTCCATTAATGGCCAGCACTCTGTCTCCAATCTGTAGCACCCCACATCTGAATTTAGAACCACACATTACAGGTCATAGATGGAGTAAATAACTGTCCACTTGAAGTTGCCAATATCCTGGCAAATAGCATTTGGTCTTATTTATTTAATGTTGTGGGCATCCTATTAGGTCAACTGCAATATCCCACATTCCTTTTTTTTTTTTTTAAATAAAAGTGTAGTTGATTTACAATATAGTGTTAGTTTCAGGTGTACAGCAAAGTGACTCGGTTATATGCAATGTCCTACATTCTTGCATTTCATGGCTACAAACGTCAGCAAGGGAATCTTGAAGTATTCCAGAAAAGTAATTAATAATTCAGCACCACGGTATTGTTATAATCTGATCTGAACCAATATATAGTAATGATGAATGTGCATTCCCCCGTGGCAGAGAAATTATTATGAAGTTTGGACTTCAGAGATTTTTTTTAATGGATTTTTTCCCCCGTTTTAATTAATTTAGCCTCTAGTCGCCAATGGACAAAAATCTGCTAAAGGCACTCATGCTCGCTATTCTGTCTCAAACCTGATGAAGAACATAAAATTTTATTGTCAGAACAGAGTTCATCACGTCTTGCATTTCCTGCGTTGAGCACTGTTCCATAATTTATTAGCTGGTCAAAGATAGCCAGCGAGAAATGCAGGGCAGACAACGACGCCGTGAAAGAAAATGTCTCACCTCTCTGCCGGGCTGTCAGCTTCAATATAGGAAATCAGAGGTGGAGAGGAGAGGGTCTCTGTGGCAAACACACTGCCCTGCAGTTGAATCCCAAATCCTGTGACAGGATCTGCTGTGAGCACAACCTCTGTGGTTTCTGTGTGAACAACCTGCCCAGCCAAGCCCACCGTACTGGAGGCTAATGACACTAGAGGAACAAACACACACACAAGAAATGACTTTAGACTGGAACAGGCACCAGGAACGCCAGCGTTTCTGAAACAGATCACGTCTCTGGAACAAAAGCTCATTGGCAATGGTGGGATGTGAGGTTTCGGTCTTTTAGCATAAAAAGCTTCACCAGAGCTGAACAGGATAGACGAATCTCCGAATATTTGTCACATCTAAGTCACAGCATCAGTGTAGCCCCCTCCTCAGGCCCACCCCTAATAGCAGGGACAGTTATGGGAGCTGTAGGAAGAGGATGGTCTTGGGGTCAGAGTACCTGGGGTCTAGTCCTGGCTTGACCACTAAGCAACCAGTTGGGTGACCTCGGGGTAAGTCATTTATCTCCTTCCTATCTAGGAAAATGGGGGTTGGGCTTAACTGGTCTAATGTGTTTCCCCCCTGCCCCCCACACTTTAGCCATTTGTACCTAAGGTTCCAGCTTTTACAAACTTGACCTTCAGTTTTAAAGAAACAACTGATCCAAGTCTGGCTCCTGGGGTCATACGGGTGTTCCGGTCATCAGCCTTAACGTGGCGCTGGGTTGCCGCAATGGAGTCCTTTAAACCCTATATTCCTCCTACCCGCAAATTTGGTCTCTTCAGCTCTTGTTCTTTCCCACTGGCTCCCCCGCCCGGTTTTTTTC
>NW_006772326.1:2171596-2192724 GCF_000442215.2 Lipotes vexillifer
AGGAATGCCTTCCTCTCAGCGCTGCTCACTGGCAGCCGTGCCTCCTTCGCCCTCTGTGAGCAAGCTCTCTGCCTGTAGGGTCCTGCGCTTGACTGCCACTTCCTCCAGTAAACGTCTCTGGCCTCCTTCCTCCAACTGAAACCTGATGACACCATACACCTCAGGACACTCTCCAACCAGAAGCTACTTTCCCTCACGCTCCCTGCCTGGGGCAAGGAGAGAGAAGGGTTTAGAATACTCCTTGCTGCCCGTATGCAGTGCTGTTTATCTCAAATCACTCCTATTTCAAGTTCCATATTCTGTATTTATTTCTGCTTTGTCTCATCTTCAAACCCATAGTTTTCTGTTTCTGCAAAGAAGTCCCTCCATTTCCTCACTGACTTCAGGACTTGGCTGTTAACCTACCTCCTCTAACCCTTCGTTGCCCTCGGCACCTCTGACATCACGGCCGTAATCTCCTAATGTGCTGGCTTGACGGTTCTTCATCTCTCTCAGTGCCAGTTACTGGCAGTTCCATCCTCCTCCAGTTCTCTGCCAGCAGAGCCCTATGCTGGACCCCATCTTCCTTCAAAGTGGATAGAGCTCCAGGATCTCAATGTCTGAATCCTCCCTATTGATCACACGTCCTTATGAGCCATCTTCCCAAGTCCCTACGATCTGACTTTGTCCTCTTTATGACGTCTAGTCCCATTTTCTCTCATTTGTCTCCTAGTCTAATGGCTTTCAAACAATATTTTTAGCAACGGATATTTCCCCCCCACCTTCATATGAAAGCACATAAGAGATGCCCTTGTATTCCAGATACGAACACAGCTACTGCAGGTACTGAGGTAGGAGCAGAACACTGCAGAAGCTTCTGCCTCCCTCACGTGAGAATCTGGTTTGCAAGCCATCATCTTTCCTCGTTGCCTTTTCTAACATCATTTTCCTCCACACTCCACCTGGACCTCCGGTGACCATTTCAATGATGCCTCTGCTAGTATTCTTACACCTCATGTGGTTTTGTCTACTCTCACACACCATACTCTTTGGTAATAGCCAGTCACTGCACTGCTGTTACTGAGTTGCTGAAGGGTGCTACAGAAAATCATGACGAATTCACATTATTCTCTATGGGGCCCTGGAATCTTTTGTGGTGTAATATTTTGTCACCTTATTTGATTCCTCATGGGATTTTTCAGAAATATTTCTACCCTTTTAAGGGTCAAACTTTACTTCCTTTCTTACAAGACTGAAAAGATCCAGCCATTTGACAAGAATTCCTTAAACAACATGCTTCTCAACCTCAGCTTCTCAGTATCATCATTTGCTCTCCCCCTCTACCCCCGTTTCAGGAGGATGTACAAGGCTAATTCATCCTTTCATTATTTTTGATCCTATCCCTCCCTTTCCACGCCCTCTGTGATTTTGTGCCACAAAAACTTCTCTCTTGACATTTTTCCTAACTTTCCTACTCACTCCCCTAGCTTTCTGACCTTTCTCTATAGATCTGTACTGATTCCCAAACTGCTTTAAATTGACTTCTCCCTTCACCCTTTACTGTAACTACTCTCACGAGGATGACTTCCTGATTGCCACAATCAATGGCCTCGTCCCCTCTAACCACTCTGCAGCAACTGGCTTTGGGAACTATCCCTTTCTTCCTGAAGTGCCTCTCTTACTTTTGATGAAGCTTTGTTCGTAGTTTCTTACTTTTCCAGCCCTTACCACTTCCTTTGCCATCTGCACTCCAGACACAGAGCTGACCACGGTTCTGTCCTAAGTGTTTTCTACTCTCATTCTTTCCCCCATTCACTTCCAGTGCACCTGTAATATGACCTCTCATGTATCTTCTCGTGTCTCCCTCTCTAGACTCTCTCAAGCTCCAGTGATGCATTTCCTTGATGCCCCATCCACAAGGATGTCTCATTGACTCCTCAAACTCAACATCTCCAAATTGAGTTAATCATCTTCTCTTTCTCATTGCCACCACTATTTCTATGAATGGGACCATCATGTTTATAGTCCTCCAAGCTTGAAATCTCAAAGTAACCTTCGACTCACAACAACTCATTGTCTCAAATCCATTCAGTTGCTAAGTTCTCCCAGGATGATGACTAAGATATATCTTGTATAAATCCTCTTTTCCCTTCTTATCGCCAATGCCTTAATTCAGGCTCTCATTACTTTCATTGCATTCAATTCATTATTCCAATTATCCTAATATACCTGTTTCTGGGTCCCCTCATGTCCAGTGCTTTCCGCATATTATTGCCAGATGAACTTTGTTTAAGATGAGGCCCCAACTTCTCTACTCCCCTAGAGTAGAGCCTCATCACTGCTAGTAGAGATTACTACATAGGCTTCCAACCAGTGTCCTTGCCCCTTATCTTTTGCTAACAGCTCCAAATTGCTCCCAGGGGCTTTTCTACTATGCAAAGGTCACCCCCCAGTTTAGAATCTTTTAATGGCTCCCGATTTCCTAGAGAACAAAATCTCTAATTCTAGCAGACTACGCAGGATCCTTCATAAGTTCATTTTCTCCTGCCCATCCAGTCTCATGTTCCCTTATGCTCTGTTCCTGAATCTTTCCTACAAGACTGGAAAGAAAGATCCAGCCATTTGACAAGAATTCCTTAAACAACATTCTTCTTGACCTCAGCTTCTCAGTATCATCGTTTGCTCTCCCCCTCCACCCCCATTTCACCTGCTGCAACTAAGGAACCCATGTGCTGCAAACAAGGAGCCCACCTGCTGCAACTAAGATCCAGTGCAACCAAATAAATAAATATCAAAAAAAAACGAGGGAAGGGCTAAAGTGGCAGAGGGCACGGCACATACAGAGGTGCAGAGGCATGAGAGCAGGCCTGGAGAACATGACTCAGGAGCAACTAAGCCCGTGCGCCACAACTACTGAGACTGAGCTCTAAAGCCCGCGAGCCACAACTACTGAGCCCACGTGCCACAACTACTGAAGCCCATGTGCCTAGAGCCCGTGCTGCACAACAAAGAGAGGCCATCGCAATGAGAAGCCCACACACCGCAATGAAGAGTAGCCCCTGCTCACTGCAACTAGAGAAAGCCTGTGTGCAGCAACAAAGACCTAACGCAGCCAAAAAAAAACCCCGAATCAAAAAACTTTAAGATGTGTAAACATCCACCTGAGATAGCCAAACAGATTATCATTTATTTGTAGTCACTAATATCCTTAATCAAGACAGCAGTCTTACCTCACACAAACAAATGTTTGGCCATTAAAGCAGAACTATGAACATGAATGCATCTGTTTTAATTGCTCTTCCCTGCTGAGGGCTGTTAGCCTGTTTTCTCTCAGTAAGCAGTGTTGCACAAGAAGCCATTTTATGTAAAAAGTCTCATATAAAAATATCCACCACAAATCCTGAGGCATTAAATGGAAGACTCAACCTATGTATTATGTCAAAGTGGAACCATGTGAAAAATGCCTAAGTTTGAAAGCAGTGTTAACATTTCAGATATAGGCATCATAATAGCAAATACTAGTGCTTACTTCAATAGTGCTTACTATTTAATAAGTATTGTTCTAGCATAGATATATTATATATATATATAGTATATTTATTTATTTATTTATTTATTTTTTTGGTTGCATTGGGTCTTTGTTGCTGCATGTGGGCTTTCTCTAGTTGCGGCAAGCAGTGGCTACTCTTCGTTGCAGTGCAAGGGCTTCTCATTGCAGTGGCTTCTCTTGTTGCGGGGCACGGGCTCTAGGCACATGGGCTTCAGTAGTTGTGGCACGTGGGCTCAGTAGTTGTGGCTCGCGGGCTTTAGAGCTCAGTCTCAGTAGTTGTGGCGCACGGGCTTAGTTGCTCCTGAGTCATGTTCTCCAGGCCTGCTCTCATGCCTCTGCACCTCTGTATGTGCCGTGCCCTCTGCCACTTTAGCCCTTCCCTCGTTTTTTTTTGATATTTATTTATTTGGTTGCACTGGATCTTAGTTGCAGCAGGTGGGCTCCTTGTTTGCAGCACATGGGTTCCTTAGTTGCAGCAGGTGAAATGGGGGTGGAGGGGGAGAGCAAACGATGATACTGAGAAGCTGAGGTCAAGAAGAATGTTGTTTAAGGAATTCTTGTCAAATGGCTGGATCTTTCTTTCCAGTCTTGTAGGAAAGATTCAGGAACAGAGCATAAGGGAACATGAGACTGGATGGGCAGGAGAAAATGAACTTATGAAGGATCCTGCGTAGTCTGCTAGAATTAGAGATTTTGTTCTCTAGGAAATCGGGAGCCATTAAAAGATTCTAAACTGGGGGGTGACCTTTGCATAGTAGAAAAGCCCCTGGGAGCAATTTGGAGCTGTTAGCAAAAGATAAGGGGCAAGGACACTGGTTGGAAGCCTATGTAGTAATCTCTACTAGCAGTGATGAGGCTCTACTCTAGGGGAGTAGAGAAGTTGGGGCCTCATCTTAAACAAAGTTCATCTGGCAATAATATGCGGAAAGCACTGGACATGAGGGGACCCAGAAACAGGTATATTAGGATAATTGGAATAATGAATTGAATGCAATGAAAGTAATGAGAGCCTGAATTAAGGCATTGGCGATAAGAAGGGAAAAGAGGATTTATACAAGATATATCTTAGTCATCATCCTGGGAGAACTTAGCAACTGAATGGATTTGAGACAATGAGTTGTTGTGAGTCGAAGGTTACTTTGAGATTTCAAGCTTGGAGGACTATAAACATGATGGTCCCATTCATAGAAATAGTGGTGGCAATGAGAAAGAGAAGATGATTAACTCAATTTGGAGATGTTGAGTTTGAGGAGTCAATGAGACATCCTTGTGGATGGGGCATCAAGGAAATGCATCACTGAGTGTTCTGCCTATGTTTTCCTCTAAGAGTTTGATAGTTTCTGGCCTTACATTTAGGTCTTTAATCCATTTTGAGCTTATTTTTGTGTATGGTGTTAGGGAGTGATCTAATCTCATACTTTTACATGTACCTGTCCAGTTTTCCCAGCACCACTTATTGAAGAGGCTGTCCTTTCTCCACTGTATATTCCTGCCACCTTTATCAAAGATAAGGTGACCATATGTGCATGGGTTTATCTCTGGGCTTTCTATCCTATTCCATTGATCTATCTTTCTGTTTTTGTGCCAGTACCATACTGTCTTGATTACTATATAGTATATTTATAATTATAGTTCTTATTTCATTGGGTAATTGTGAAGATTATGAGAATATATCATTGTTCATACATATATATGAACATATCATGTATATATATATGAATATATAGTCTAGAATGTATTTCCTGTCCTGCATGTTCCTTTCAGTGATGAGAATATATACATACGCGCGCACACACACACACACACACACACACACACACACATATTTTCATATAATCTTCACAGTTACCCAATAAGGTAAATACTATAATTAGCCCCACTTTGTAGCTAAGAAGGCCAAGGTACAGAGAGCTTAGAAAATCTGCTCAAGGTCACAGAGCTAGAAATTAATGACACTGGGATGAGAACCCACACAACCTGGTTCCAGAGGCTATGCTCGTAACCAGTTCACTCTGTTGCCTTCAACTTATTTCTTCCATAAGTAAATAATTTACTCTCTCGAGTCAGCTAAGAAACATATGAGGCTCTAGAACCCCTTGTTCTCAGTCTTCCTTCTATTTACCTACACTCAAGATGACGAATCTATTTGAAGGGATATGCACGTCAATATCATGAATACACCACAGTGGAGGTTTGCGATGGTTTTCCTTGTAAGGAAACCTCAGGTTCTTACAACATGAAGAGACCATGTCCCAGTACGGGTGATGGCTGGTCTCCTACACCGATGGTGGCATTGGTAGGCCTGGCCACAGACCCACCTCTGAAGATGAATCTCTGGCAAACCAGCTGAAGAGCCAATAGACCCAACCACCCTTCCTCACAAGAACATTTTCTCTTTAACACCAGTCTTGAAGTATCTGGGTTTGGTTTTGTATAGGTAACTTAAGAGTGGTCCTTTCTTTATCCCCATGGTAAGCACAGGAAGAGATCCCATCTTCTCTGAGCTTCTTTACAGGAATCACAATCATGGCCACCAAAAAAACCCAAGAAATACTCACACCTCTCTAGACTATGATTAGATCTGGTTGGAGAGATAGGTGTTCTCTTCCTTTAAAACTTATGTGATTATGATGAGAGATTATATTCTGCCCTCCCGTCACCACAAAAGAAAAATTTAGGAGTGATGTGTTTCTTCCCTTCTTCCCTAAGGCATTCAACCACCCTTTTCTTGTTTACACGTACAACCAGCTATCCAGAAGCAAGCAGCCAACCACATTTTCCTAGTCTTGCCTAATCTATAATGTGCTTGGCTGTCCCAGAAGATCATATTTCTAAGAATCATGGTAGAAATTCCTGGACCTGAGGATGCTTGTTGTAAAGACGAGCATCCTTCAATCTTCCTGACGCTGGAGTGAGTAACAGAGATATTTGTTACGGCAGAGATTTTCAGTGGGGCAGGTTCCTGGGGAAAGTATTAGGATCTTGGGGAGTGAAATACAATTTGAAAAGGCACACTCAAGGGGAATGAGATATAGTTTGAGTGTTTAGACTTATCATTGCCTTTCTTGCAGGGGGAGGTTCATGAAATATAATTAGTATGAAATTTATAATAATATTAAACAACTGCATGGAACTCTTATATTTATCAAAAGGGGGACCTGGTTTTCAAAAAATTGCTTTAGAGTGAATGAGAAACTAAGAACAAAGATTTCATGTCCAGAACTACCCAGAATGTAAGGAAGGAGCGTCTTAAAGAAAAAAAATCACATCTTTGGTTATTTTATCAGATCAAAAGAGCAAGAAAAAGATCTCAAAAAAAAAAGTTGTAGGCAAAGGTAGAATGAACTAACAAATTCAGTCTGAAACCGTATTTGGTGCAATCATTACCTTATCGATAAGAGAGATCATTTCAACGGTCTTTGGCACAGGGCTGCGAGCTGCTTAGCGTCTACCTGTGAAACACTCTTCCCGCAGGTTTCCTTATATCCAAGACTCCAACAGACCCACCCGTTTCCTCCAGGCCAAAAGTCATTGGCTAACATTTCACTTACGTGAGCTTTTGAAGTCTTTCTTTTTCAACCTCCTCCTCATCATGGTTCCACGTGGGCTAGTGGAGTAGAGGCTTCGAGGCAAAGTCCCCATGTTCAGGGAGCTCAGGCTGTATGCACTCGTGGAGGTAGGAGAAAAGGATGAAGACAAAGCTGCTGTAAAAGAGTGAGGACTTGGCACAGAGCATTCTCAGGTGGGGTGTGAGCCTGCCACACCTGCCAACCGGCAACAATACAGAAAGACACACAAGAGGCACAGCAATGGCTAGTCGGTACCCCAACCAATAAGAGACCAGATCTCAGGAGCCATGGAGACAGCGCTTTAGAATCTGATTTACAAGGGCCCGGAAATGCCTGAGGAGCAGCGCTGATCTTCATAAGTATAATGCAACACGGAGAGGCTCTATGAATTTCGCTTTAGACAAAAAAGTAAACATCAAAACAAGTTTCTCCATAAACAACTCAATGCATCAAATACATAACCTCATTTTCATAGATATTTTCTGACATGAATTTCACAAGTGGTTCCACATACACAAATAAGGTCTGAGAATACTGCACTGTATATACTATTCTGCATTGCTATTTCCTGACCACACATAAAGCATTCGGAACCTTTACGTCCTTTCCTAACAACAAATGCTTTCTGATGGAAAAGAAGGACTTAAGAGATGACAGAAATAAGTTGCTACTACATAAAGAAAAGCACACCACACCCATGAAACCAAAAATGGTATGAATCAGATGAGGAAGGGGTGAGAAGAATATAATTTAAGTAAAAGACCAGGAGGCGAAAGCCTGGAACATTACGAGGGCTGTTTGGAGGAGGTGCTTTCGCGAATGTCAGGGCTGGCGCTCTGCAATGGTCTGGGTGGTACGTATTATAGTGATGGTAGGTGTGAAGACTGCAGTGGTCGCTGGCCCAGGAATCCCAGGGAGGTTGCCTGTCGCTCCTCTGAATTTTCACTGCCCATATGAAGTGATGATGAGAAATAAAAACAAACAAACAAACAACCAAAAAAAAAAAAAGAGGAAAAAGTAACTTGAATTGCACAAATAAAAAGTGTAACAAAAAAATGAAAGTTGCTTGCAAAAAAAAAAAAAAAATATTGACTTTGCCCTTTTCTTAGTGGTCAGCAAAACTGATGATTAACATCAGGGATGGTAACTTTTCATCTTCCCAAGAATAATGCATGTCTTTCCCCAGCCCATTTTTTCTCCTTTTAAGATGACTATTGAATCAATTTCTAATCTCCCCCTGTGCTTCACAGCAGAGATTAAAAACATTTTTTTTTTAAACTTAAAAGTCAACCCCACAAAGATCTATGGTACAAGATTAGTGATTAAATATTTGCAAATCTTGGCCAGTTAGTAGCACTTGTTTTGAGAAAAAGGAAAGAAGGAACGATAAATCACATTGGCTCCTGATTCAAGGGGTTTACTAGTCACACATCACAATTTACTGCTCTGACATTTTAATTACACTACTATTTATCACTTGAACTTGATTTTTCTCAACAATAAACCACTCTAATCATCTATCATTATCAGGATCTTATTTATACTCTAATCAGAAGATAAAAGTCTCAATATATTTTAAAATTTGGGGGGTACTTTTAAAAGATGTATTTACATTTGAAAGATATTTAATTATTAAAGTATGTCAAATACTTTATATTTCCTTAAGATGCCATGACATTTTAATAAAGTCAATTTCAAAATTCTGGTGTCCCCTTTATTTTCAAAAAATTGTATATCATATTTCCATTCTAATTTCAATATTGTTTAGATTTGATTTTCTACCCAGTGTTCTGAAATATGAGCACTTTTATGTTTGGTACTATATTGACATGAAATTTTTCATTTAAGTATCTTAAAAAATGAAAAATAAAATATGAACTTTTATCTCCTACTGTTACGATTCTAGGGTTAGATGCCTTACATGTGAATGACTCTGCAGTATCTATTCGTGTAGTGAGGTCAAATACTCTGTAAGTATTTAAAGGAGGGTTATTTACATAAGAGTTTAGATTATACCATCCGTGATATCAGTCTCACTGGCCACTTCACAGCCTTTCTGGAATGAGACAGTAAATGGAACAAAAGCACTAGTGTGGACAGATCGCCATGGGCTGAGGCCAGGCTGAGTTTCTGTTCCGGCTCCAGCCCATCTTCTGTATATGACCCTGGCCAGTTACTCAACCTCTCTAGGCCTCAGTTTCCTCATATGTCAATTGGAGATCATGAAAGCATCTATTCCACAGGCCAACTGTGAGAATTATGTACCTAAGGTGCTTAGCATGATGCTCGTACACAGAATAAAATCCAATGACCCTTTATTAATAGCATTGATTCTGCCTACTTTCTATCTACTTGCCAATGAATCATCTTTTAAAGGAAATAGATGTATCTCTCACTCAGCAAATTTCACTCATTGGGCACTTAAGTTTAGAGAATATTTCAGGAATCTGCAGCACACTTTTCTGGCCACCATAATTTTGTAACCCTAAACCATCTGGCCCTTTTCTTCTATCCACTGCTGTTTCTAGTTTGGGTTCCATCTCCCTCTCCACTATTCTACTTTCAAGCCACCATCTCCTTCACCTAGATCACTTCCTCATCTTCAGACTTGGCTCCCTGGTTCATCCCTGCATCCACAATACGGAATGATCTTTCAAATACATAAGTTAGATCATGTGACTTCCATTTAAGGTACTTCAATGGGTTACAATTACAAACAATCAAAAGTGAGTCCTGGGCTTCCCTGGTGGCGCAGTGGCTGAGAGTCCGCCTGCCGATGCAGGGGACACGGGCTCGTGCCCCGTTCCGATCCCACATGCCGTGGAGAGGCTGGGCCCGTGAGCCATGGCCGCTGAGCCTGCGCGTCCGGAGCCTGTGCTCCGCAATGGGAGAGGCCACAACAGTGAGAGGCCCGCGTCCGGAAAAAAAAAAAAAAAAAAAAGTGAGTCCTACTTATCTCTCCAGCTTCATCCCCTAGCACTCTCCTCATCACTGACTGTTTGAGCCATGTTGGTCTTTTGTCTTGTCTTAGAACAAGCCAGGCTGCTTCCTGCCTCAGGGCATTTGCACTTCCTGTTCTTCCTACCTCTAATATTCTTCTCCCCCTTGTTTGCATGGCTGGCTTCTTACTATCATTCAGGTCTCAGCTCAGGTACCACCACCTCAGAGTTGTTCTGACCTCCTTGGATGAAGTAACTGCCCTCTCCCATCCATGCTATCCCACTGCTGTTTTATGTTCTTCATACCACTTACTACTGTCTGAAATGGCTTTATTTATTTAATATACTTTTAATGTTTGTCCCTCTATACTGGAATGTAAATTCCATGAGACTAGGAATCCACTTTGCTTGTCTTGCTCACTAGATGTATCATGGCAACTAGAACAGTGTGAATGAATGAGTGAATGGATGCATGCATGAATGAACAGGAATATCAGCCAGAGCGTCCATGTCCACACTGTCCACACTGCAGCAGCAGTTTCCTTGGGATTAAGAGCACTGCCCAGGAAGTCCCTGAAGGATTCTCTTTCACCATCCACATTCTACTTTAGGGTGTACCAGAAGACTTTTTAGCAAGATGCAGTCATTGCTGGGTCTGGCTAATCTACCCACAGCCATTCTATTGAGCTCTGTAAAATATTGTCAAATGAGGTACAGTGAGTGAACTTCAGAATTCTACACTCACTTTTTGACCCAGTTCTTTATGGAGTGCTTTGAAAATTACTGGGCATTTTCGATTACTGTCAAGCCCAATTAATAACACAATAAGAAAGCTATTGAGCACCTATTGTATGCCTGGCACTGTGCCATTTGTGGCAGGCAGGTTAAATGTAGGTCATAACATTTACTTTGACTTTGAACTACTACTGGGGACTAAATCTTCATACACATAAAATAATTGAGACAAAAATTATATTCGATAATGCAAAAAACTGCATGCCATGGATAATGAATGCAAAAGGCGTTCAACAAACAATATAGGCCAGAGAAGACAGCTATAGCCTACTTTGAACGTGCACTCTAAATCTCTTCTGTTTTATGGTGGTGTACTTAATATGCATATGTTAGGCAAGTATTTTAGTTTAAAAATTAGATGGTACTTCTCTTTTTTTTTTTTTTGTGGTACGTGGGCCTCTCACTGTTGTGGCCTCTCCTGCTGTGGAGCACAGGCTCCGGATGCATAGGCTCAGCGGCCATGGCTCACAGGCCCAGCTGCTCCGCAGCATGTGGGATCCTCCTGGACCGGGGCACGAACCCGTGTCCCCTGCATCGGCAGGTGGACTCTCAACCACTGCACCACTAGGGAAGGCCTAGATGGTACATTTTTGGCATGCTCTTTCATTTTGCAAAAAACATTCATTTATATTCTCCCATTTAATGGTCCCCATAATAACAGTCAGCTTTCACTGAGTACTCGCTATATACCAGGCACTGTGCTAAGTGCTTTTACATGGATTATCTCAGATAATACTCATGATATACCTATGAGGTAGGTATTATTAGAATACCCATTTTACAGATGAAGAAACTGAGGTATAGAAAAGTTGGGTAACTTGCTAAGTTCCCAAGTGGTGGAGCCAGAATTAAAGTGCCGAAAGTCTGACTCTGAGTTGCTGCCCTCAGCCACCATACTCCACTGCCTCTTCCTATGTGTGTTCTTAAGTCCTTTGTTACAGATAAACAGCAAGGAAAATATAATGTTTTTCCTATCATTCCATGGTGACATTGCTGTTGAAATCTTGAGGTATCTGATATGGAAGGTACTTCTGTTTGTTCTCTTCTCTAACTGTACCTTCTTGTCCTGTCCAGGAGTCCAAGGGTGTAGGCAACAGCTACTCTGGTGGTTGCTCCTGGGGCTCAGAAGTGGAAGTCCTCCTGGTACTGAATGTATAGAACCTCATGACTCTGCTCACATTTTCTTTTCCAAACTCTTTTACAAAGTCTCCTCCAGTCATGACTATGTCTCCCAAAGACCCTCAGTGGGAACAATTTCTGAGCTCTTTAAAAACCTCACTCTTGTTGGCTTTTTGAATGTTGCTACTTCCCAGCAAAAGGCAGTTAATCTATTCCTGGTTGATGTGCCCATTTCTATATTTGCTCGAATGCTGTATTTTCCTGAATGCTTTGTTGCTAAGCAAAATCTGGAAAATGTTATATCTCCATCCACCTGTGGGATGAGAGACATGCTGTTTGGGCCTCAGAGATTTTGAAAAAATAACCAGAACTTTCTTGTAGTAAAAGGGTTAAGACTATGTAAAACACCACTACGTACCAAAACAGAAGTTTGAGAATTATAAACACAATCACAGTTTTGAGGATTAACGGGGATTTAGTTATGTTTAAGAGCCAATATTTATTTCTTCTTGGAAATACAAGTCTGATTTTAATGTAAAATGTAGGGAGATGTCTGTATGTTAGATAAAGAAGATGGTGAAGAATTTTCAACAAAAGTGGATGACAGGGTCAAAAACAGAAGCTAGAATTACTAAAATGACCAGCCCTTTACCCCGCTGAAAAATCACAAATGATGTCAGGTTTTCCACAGTGAAGAAAAGAAAAATTAATTTTTGGTCTCCATCCATTTTAGTATATAAATTCGTCTTCTCAGACTGTCTTGGCAGGTAAAAATATTTAATATTTCATGAGTGGAAACTATTTGAACTATTTATGATTTGTATACAGGGCAAATAAAAGGTGGGAAAAATGAGGCTGCTGAAGACAATGACATTTTTACAGGGTCTGTTCACTTTCCTTATTCACTGATACCAGAATTTACCAAGCAAAATCTCATGCTGAAAAAGCACGAGGCAGTGTGCACTGTTGTGCCCACTGTGCTCCAAATCCAGTGGCGACTTCAGATTAATTTAGAAGAAACCTAATGATTTTAGAAATCTCCCTTCTCAGCCAGTGAGCAGGAAAGGCCCGCATGGCCCCTTGACAGGAAGGGAACGTTCCCATGAACTGCACCCCCTTACCATTTCCATTCAAATGAGGCCGAATTTCATAAACTGCCTCGGCTGCCTCATTTCTCCAACTCCAATGTGTAAAATTAAAATCTGATAAAGGGAATGCTGTACTGGAGATTTTCATTAGCTCCAGGGCTGTCTAAGCTCCATTTAATTAAAAAAGGTTGCATCCAGCTGACTCATTCAGTATGAAAATTATTTGGTACTTCTTTTTTTTTCTAAACTGTGGAAAAGCGCAGTGTGTTTTAGAAGGTTGGAGACATAGGATACAAATGACCTCCTCATAAGCAAAATTTCGGTTTCAGAGAAAATTCTCTTGCTAACTAAACATACAGAAATGTGTTCTACGCCTTTAGGGAGCCCTGATAGTATTAGTGAGGCTTCGAGGAATTGGTTTCAAAGAATAAAAATGGAGGGTGCTTGGTTTAAGGAAAAGGAGGGAGGAGGGTTGGAACAAAGACCTCACTGGAGAGTCTTTCTTCATTTGATTTTGGGCTCAAAGTCCTTTTTCTTGCACTGGGTTTTATTTGAAGATGCCTAGGTGGGATGGTATATAAATGCTCAGTGAGCAGATCTGTGAGCTTCAAAACAGTGAAAATGCAGATTCCCTCAGTTGACACTTGTTACTGCATAACTGTAGTGACATATTCTGATACTCCCAGGAGAAATATTTGGTCAGAAAGGTTGTTCTCCATCCTAAGAAAAAAACTACTCTGGTGAACAGACAAAATCTAGAGAAAGCCATCCCTCATGCAACTCTTCCCACCACCTCCCCCAATATTTGAGGGGTCTGGCATGATACCCACTTTATTTTTGAAAACTGGGAGTTTTACTATTTGCCTTTACTGTCCTTTAAGCAGAGTGGAAATTCAATACGAATAACAGGAAGTCAAATTATTTCCCTTCTCTCCACACTCAATTTGCACCAAAGGCTTTAAAAAAAAAAATCAAATAGTACAAGCCTGAAAATTCTATTTCAAACAACGTTTCTTTCCTCAATTTGGGGGTTTCAAGTAAAATACCTGTGGCTTAGGGAAAGGGATTTGGAAGACGAAGAGTAAACAAAGATCACCTGTTGTTTTGAAAAGAAATGACAGAGGCAGAATTAAACTCAGCGTCTCCCTGCTTTCTAACTCTGTTGGAGAGGCAATCATTGCAAGGGGAGGATAACAGAGATTTATCCGGATGGATCCTCTCACCATGGTCAGGTCCCTTCAGGGCCAGGCGGGTCTGATGATGGGGAAGAATCTCAAGCTTGACCTGGTCGGTGGTGTTGGCCAGGAACTGGGTTGCTTCTGCGAGCGTACAGTACTCCATGCTGGTCCCGTCGATGGACAGGATGTGATCGCCCACGTGCAGAGCACCACATCTATGGAAGGGAGAAAGTCTCACTACAATGGCGTGCCGTCCTCCCTGAATTCCAGCTTTCACGTCCTCATAGTTAAAATTTCACACAAGTTTTCACTTACTTAAGAAAAAAAAGGAATCGTTTGGATGTTATAGGAAACAGCCTCTCAGATGTTAAGTTCCTTGGATATGAAGAGGAATGTAAAACCTTGTAGAATATACAGAAAAACTCAAGGAGATGTTTTTCTTTTGTTCTTCATAAAAAATATATTATTTGGGGGGTGGTGATGCTGCAAGTTGAGGGGAAGTGAGCAGGAAGGAGGGAAGAACAGGAAAATGTTTCCCCTTGACTTTTTTCTGTGATTTTTCCTCATAGGTTTTTATATCTGTGAGTTGGTAAACATTCAGAATGTTAAGATGTGACTCACGGAATGGGAATAGGGTCATTTACAACGATTTTCTGTGTTAATGGCAATAACTTGGGGAAAGATTCAGCCAGTGCTTGCTCAGAACTGCCTCACTCAAGCTCCCAGATCACCAGTGCTTGATTACTCTCTTTTATTTTGTTTTTCTGGAGTTAAACAATTATTAGTAGAAAAGCTCTTGATGATGATGGAAATTAGGCAGAAGTCAAAGAGTAGAGTCAGAGGAGGGCTTCGTGGGGAGTGGAGCGCGGGGGCAGCTGGGATTTGGGAGGGGCTGGCTGCTACATCTTGCTGAACTCAAGAGACTGGCTACTGGATGAGTTGAGAACAGCAAACACAGCAGTCAGCATCCCGAGGTACCAGTCAAGTGGACAGCGGCTTAAATTGCTTACCTGCTGCGAAATGGGAAAGAAACAGGGAGAAAGTGAAAGCATCCTGCACCGTTGAATGGGAGAGTACCCGTGGGTCAATGGCCAATACTGTTAAATGGCTGAATGTAGGCAACAGCACAGTGGAGCTGTAGATTGACCACTACAGGGGTTGCCACAGGCGCATCGGAGTCAGAGGTTCCCCAGGCAGGGCCAGGGCCTGGGCAGAAGAGGGCTGGAAACACGAAGGGAGACTGGGTAGTCAAGTATTGGGTTGGCCAAAAAGTTCGTTCAGGTTTTTTTTGTAAGATCTTATGGAAAAACCCAGATGAACTTTTCGGCCAACCCAATAGTTCTAAACATTTCCAAGGTGACCAGAGTCTACTTCTCAAGACAAAAGCATTTCAAGTCATCTAAAAATCAAATTCCACGTGGATGCACTTGGAGTGCTTCAGCTATGAGCTGGGGGTTTTCTTACCAGAAGCTGTAAAATAATTTATTAATTAGGTGGTAAGGTAGTCTTTTTTTCCCCTTCTTGTAAGTCTAAAATACTAATTAGGAAGAAGAGTTCAGGATAAAAGTCTTGCGTTTTTATTGTCATGGGAATGAATGATGTTTTCGGGGACCATTGAAAATGGAGAAACCCTAAGGCTAACATACTATGACGGCAGAGGGCCTTACTTTCAAGATTGTATCATTTAAAAATTGTTGTTTTATTTATTTCAGAAAAAAGGAATAAGATTGTATGGTGGCAGGATTAATTGTTCACATAATAAAGATCTGCTTAGCTAAACCAAAAACAGGCTGTTACCCTAGGACACAGTCGGTAAATGTGCTGAGTTGCTTGACTTTTTTTCCCATTTCTAAAGGCCACACCAAACATTTGGGTGAAGCAACATTACATGATGGGGTGGCTGATAAGGTAGGTGAACTTTTAAGCGCTAGAACAGTAACTTGTTTTGTATATGAAGCTTGCAAACTGGCAGAAGAGCTCTTTTTTTGCTGTGTGTGTGTATGTGTAGGTATTACACATGTGCATGTATATACACATATAAATATATCTCTACATATTTTAACACACATGCAGTTTTGAAGAGTAGGCACTTTCTATGACACTCACCTGTCTGCGATACTTGCAGATTTGATTTTGTCTATGACAATGACCTGTTTGTTACAGCACATCGAGGTAGTCAGGGCCACACCAAGGCTGGCACCAGGAGTTTTGGCAACTTCAACTAGTAGTGGTCCGGATGCTGTCGCCACAGAATCTGTGGAAGAACAAATTTCAGAAAATAAAACAAAACAGAATAAATAATCAAACAGACACATGAAAAAGGTAGAGGATGTTGAGTCTGATGTTGATCTGTTAACGTTATCACCGAAACTTAGATTTCCCTCTGTGTACTATCCCCGCGTCCAGTGCGTGGTAACTTCTTAGGGCATCTTTTAGGACACCCGTTCTACTGAGCTTGTATTACGGTAATATGTGCACGGGTTTATCTCTTCAATTAACACTTAAGCTTCACGTCAGCTGGGATGATGTCTTGTGTACCTTTATGCCCTCTCCATCACTAGGCACAGTGCCTGGCACATACTGGGTCTCTTGAGAAAAGTTTAAAAAACTAATTAACTCAATAAACATCTTAGCACTTACTATGGATGGATGGATGGATGGACGGATGGACGGACGAATGGATGGATGGATGGATGGGAAGGAAGGGTGAATTGATGATGTCTCTAAGTAGGCCAATAGTAGGAAGGCATACACTAACTTAAATATGTAAATCCTCTGGGTTATCCCTATTCTGGATCTGATCTAGGGTCACCTCTCCCTCAGAAGCATCTTCACACATGCTTTATTTTTAGCATGGAACTCTCTTCATTCCATCAACTGGTACTTACCCTTGGGGATGTAAACATCAATTTCTCTGGGAAGCCTCTCCTGACCTATGATTTGGTGAGATCCTTTTCTCCTGTGCTCCCACAGCCTGCTATTTTCCTGCTGTTGTCGCACACACCTCACTCATTCTTAATGACTAGTGTGGATGACGTGCCTCTGTCCTTTGCCAGATGGCAAGCTTGCTGTGAAGGCAGAGCATATGTCTGGTCCATCACAGCATCCACAGTGCCCAGCATAATGACTGGCACACAGAGGTTGTGCAATAAATAGCTGTTGAATGAATGTATGAATAAATAAGAAAACTTATTACATCATTTAAAGCTTAGAAGAGGCAGAGGTCACACGGGAAAGAGGCCTGGACATGGATTTATAACACCTGCACTTATTTCTTCTTTTCTCAATATTTTGTGTAAAAGAAGATATCATGGTATCGTAGACTAGTTACTAAAATTTTCTAAGTCTGCTTGCTTACCTAGAAAATGGTACCTTTTCCTCAGCATTTACTACAATGGAAATCAATGTATAGTTAAAGCATTTTGTAATTTATAAAGTGCTTTACACATAGATTATTATTATTATTATTGATATATTATGACCTCAAGTCTTTGAGTCATCTAACTTTTCAAGACTGTATATTTTTGGTAGTTATTTTTTTAACATCTTTATTATAGTATAATTGCTTTACAATGTTGTGTTAGTTTCTGCTGTAAAACAAAGTGAATCAGCTATATGCACACATATCCCCATATCCCCTTCTTCTTGCGTCTCCCTTCCACCCTCCCTATCCCACCCCTCTACGTGGACACAAAGCACCGAGCTGATCTCCCTGTGCTATGCGGTTGCTTCCTAGTAGCTATCTATTTTACATTTGGTAGTGTATATATGTCCATGCCACTCTCTCACTTCAACCCAGCTTACCCTTCCCCCTCCCCGTGTCCTCAAGTCCATTCTCTATGTCTGCGTCTTTATTCCTGTCCTGCCCCTAGGTTCTTCAGAACTTTTTTTTTTTTTTTTTAGATTCCATATATATGTTTTAGCATATGGTATTTGTTTTTCTCTTGCTGACTTAACTTCACTCTGTATGATTGACTCTAGGTCCATGCACCTCACTACAAATAACTCAATTTTGTTTCTTTTTATGGCTGAGTAAATATTCCATTGTATATATGTGTCACATCTTCTGTATCCGTTCATCTGTCGATGGATACTAAGGCGGCTTCCATATCCTGGCTATTGTAAATAGAGCTGCAACGAACATTGTGGTACATGTCTCTTTTTGAATTATGGTTTCTCAGGGTACATGCCCAGTAGTGGGATTGCTGGGTCGTATGGCACTTTTATTTTTAGTTTTCTAAGGAACCTCCATACTGTTCTCCATAGTGACTGTATCAATTTACACTCCCACCAACAGTGCAAGAGGGTTCCCTTCTCTCCACACCCTCTCCAGCATTTATTGTCTGTAGATTTTTTGATGATGGCCATTCTGACTGGTGTGAGGTGATACCTCATTGTAGTTTTGATTTGCATTTCTCTAATGATTAGTGATGTTGAGCATCCTTTCATGTGTTTGTTGGCAATCTGTATACCTTTGGAGAAATGTTGATTTAGGTCTTCTGCCCATTTTTGGATTCGGTTGTTTGTTTTTTTGATATTGAGCTGCATGAGCTACTTGTATATTTTGGAGATTAATCCTTTGTCAGTTGCTTAATTTGCAATTATTTTCTCCCACTCTGAGTGTTGTCTTTTCATCTTGTTTATGGGTTCCTTTGCTGTGCAAAAGCTTTGAAGTTTCATTAGGTCCCATTTGTTTATTTTTGTTTTTATTTCCATTCCTCTAGGAGGTGGGTCAAAAAGGATCTTGCTGTGATTAATGTCATACAGTGTTCTGCCTATGTTTTCCTCTAAGAGTTTTGTAGTATCTGGCCTTACATTTAGGTCTTTAATCCATTTTGACTTTATTTTTGTATATGGTGTTAGGGAGTGTTCTAATTTCATTCTTTTACATGTAGCTGTCCAGTTTTCCCAGCACCACTTATTGAAGAGGCTGTCTTTTCTCCATTGTATATTCTTGCTTCCTTTATCAAAGATAAGGTGACCATATGTGCAGGGGTTTATCTCTGGGCTTTCTATCCTATTCCATTGATCTATATTTCTGTTTTTGTGCCAGCACCATACTGTTTTGATTACTGTAGTTTTGTAGTATAGTCTGAAGTCAGAGAGCCTGATTCCTCCAGCTCTGTTTTCCTTTCTCAAGATTGCTTTGGCTATTCAGGGTATTTTGTGTTTCCATACAAATTGTGAAATTTTTTGTTCTAGTTCTGTGAAAAATGCCACTGGTAGTTTGATAGGGATTGCATTGGATCTGTAGATTGCTTTGGGTAGTATAGTCATTTTCACAACGTTGATTCTTCCGATTCAAGAACATGGTATATCTCTCCATCTGTTTGTAACATCTTTAATTTCTTTCATCAGTGTCTTACAGTTTTCTGCATACAGGTCTTTTGTCTCCTTAGATAGGTTTATTCCTAGGTATTTTATTCTTTTTTTTTTGCAATGCTAAATGTGACTGTTTCCTTAATTTCTCTTTCAGATTTTTCATCATCAGTATATAGGAATGCAAGAGATTCCTGTGCATTAATTTTGTATCCTGCTACTTCACCAAATTCATTGATTAGCTCTAGTAGTTTTCTGGTAGCATTTTTAAGATTCTCTATGTATAGTATCACGTCACCTGCAAAAGGTGACAGTTTTACTTCTTCTTTTACGAATTGGATTCCTTTTATTTATTTTCCGTCTCTGACTGCTGTGACCAAAACTTCCAATACTATGTTGAATAATAGCGGTGACAGTGGGCAACCTTGTCTTGTTCCTGATCATAGTGAAAATGGTTTCAGTTTTTTACCACTGAGAACGATGTTGGCTGTAGGTTTGTCACATATGGTCTTTATTATGTTGAGGGAGGTTCCCTCTGTGCCTACTTTCTGGAGGGTTTTTATCATAAATGGGTGTTCAATTTTGTCAAAAGCTTTTTCTGCATGTACTGAGATGATCATATGGCTTTTCTCCTTCAATTTGTTAATATGGTGTATCACACTGATTGATTTGCGCATATTGAAAAATCATTACATTTCTGGGATAAACCCCACTTGATCATGGTGTATGATCCTTTTAATGTGCTGTTGGATACTGTTTGCTAGTATTTTGTTGAGGATTTTTGTATCTATATTCATCAGTGATATTGGCCTGTTGTTTTCTTTTTTTTTTGTGACATCTTTGTCTGGTTTTGGTATCAGGGTGATGGTAGCCTCGTAGAATGAGTTTGGGAGTGTTCCTTCCTCTGCTATATTTTGGAAGATTTTGAGAAGGATAGGTGTTAGCTCTTCTCTAAATGTTTGATAGAATTCGCCTGTGAAGCCATCTGGTCCTGGCTTTTGTTTGTTGGAAGATTTTTAATCACAGTTTCAATTTCAGTGCTTGTGACTGGTCTGTTTATATTTTATATTTCTTCCTGGTTCAGTCTCAGAAGGTTGTTCTTTTCTAAGATTTTGTCCATTTCGTCCAGGTTGTCCATTTTATTGGCATATCGTTGCTTGTAGTAATCTCTCATGATCTTTTGTATTTCTGCAGTGTTAGTTGTTACTTCCCCTTATTCATTTCTAATTCTATTGATTTGAGTCTTTTCCCTTTTTTCTTGATGAGTCTGGCTAATGGGTTATAAGTTTTGTTTATATTCTCAAAGAATCAGCTTTTAGTTTTATTGAACTTTGCTATCATTTCCTTCATTTCTTTTACATTTATTTCTGATCTGATCTTTATGATTTCCTTCCTTCTGCTAACTTTGGATTTTTTTGTTCTTCTTTCTCTAATTGCTTTAGGTATAAGGTTGGGTTGTTTATTTGAGATGTTTCTTGTCTCTTGACGTAGGACTGTATTGCTATAAACTTCCCTCTCAGAACTGCTTTTGCTGCATCCCATAGGTTTTGGGTCATTGTGTTTTCATTGTCATTTGTTTCTAGGTATTTTTT
>NW_006772326.1:2192803-2252057 GCF_000442215.2 Lipotes vexillifer
CGTGGGTCTCTCACTGTTGTGGCCTCTCCCATTGCAGAGCACAGGCTCCGGACACGCAGGCTCAGCGGCCACGGCTCATGGGCCCAGCCGCTCCGCGGCACGTGGGATCCTCCCGGACCGGGGCACAAACCCGCGTCCCCTGCATCGGCAGGCGGACTCCCAACCACCGCGCCCCCAGGGAAGCCCTCTAGGTATTTTTTGATT
Organism: Lipotes vexillifer; assembly: GCF_000442215.2. Lineage (NCBI taxonomy): Eukaryota > Metazoa > Chordata > Mammalia > Artiodactyla > Lipotidae > Lipotes > Lipotes vexillifer. Next base: position 2,193,008 of record NW_006772326.1, read on the forward strand.
TCTAGTCTTATAACACTGTGGTCAGAAAAGACACTTGATACGATTTCAATTTTCTTAAATTTACCAAGGCTTGATTTGTGACCCAAGATATGGTATCTCCTGGAAAATGTTCCATGAGCACTTGAGAAGAAAGTGTATTCTGTTGTTTTTGGATGGAATGTCCTATAAATATCAATTAAGTCCATGTTGTTTAATGTGTCTTTTTAGGCTTGTGTTTCTTTGTTTATTTTCATTTTGGATTATCTGTCCATTGGTGAAAGTGGGGTGTTAAAGTCCCCTGCTATTATTTTGTTACTGTCGATTTCCCCTTTTATGGCTGTTAGCATTTGCCTATTGTATTGAGGTGATCCTGTGTTGGGTGCATAAATATTTACAATTGTTATATCTTGTTCTTGGATTGAACCCTTGATCATTATGTAGTGTCCTTCTTTGTCTCTTGTAATAGTCTGTATTTTAAAGTCATTTTTTCTGATATGAGTATTGCTACTGCAGCTTTCTTTTGATTTCCATTTGCATGGAGTATCTTTTTCCATCCCCTCACTTTCAGTCTGTATTTGTCTCTAGGTCTGAAGTGGGTTTCTTGTAGACAGCATATATATGGGTCTTGTTTTTGTATCCATGCAGCCAGTCTTTGTCATTTGGTTGGAGCATTTAATCCATTTACATTGAAGGTAATTACCGATATGTATGTTCCTATTAGCATTTTCTTAATTGTTTTGGGTTTGTTATTGTAGTGTTTTTCCTTCTCTTGTGATTCCTGCCTAGAGAAGTTCCTTTAGCATTTGTTGTAAAGCTGGTTTGGTGGTGCTGAATTCTCTTAGCTTTTGCTTGTCTGTAAAGGTTTTAATTTCTCCATCGAATCTGAATGAAATCCTTGCTGGGTAGAATAATCTTGGTTGTAGGTTTTTCCCTTTCATGACTTTAAATATGTCCTGCCACTCCCTTGTAGCTTGCAGAGTTTCTGCTGAAAGATCAGCTGTTAACCTTATGGGGATTCCCTTATGTGTTATTTGTTGTTTTTCCCTTGCGGCTTTTACTTTTATTTTTTTTATTTTTATTTTTTTGCAGTATGCGGGCCTCTCACTGTTGTGGCCTCTCCCACTGCGGAGCACAGGCTCTGGACGTGCAGGCTCAGCGGCCATGGCTCACGGGCCTAGCCGCTCTGCGGCATGTGGGCTCTTCCTGGACTGGGGCACGAACCCGTGTCCCCTGCATCGGCAGGCGGACTCTCAACCACTGCGCCACCAGGGAAGCCCTACTATTTTTTCTTTGTATTTAATTTTTGATAGTTTGATTAATATGTGTCTTGGCGTGTTTCTCCTTAGATTTATCCTGTATGGGACTCTCTGTGCTTCCTGGACTTGATTAACTATTTCCTTACCCATATTAGGGAAGTTTTCAACTATAATCTCTTCAAATATTTTCTCAGTCCCTTTCTTTTTCTCTTCTTCTTCTGGGACCCGTATAATTTGAATGTTGGTGCAGTTAATGTTGTCCCAGAGGTCTCTGAGACTGTCCTCAATTCTTTTCATTCTTTTCTCTTTATTCTGCTCTACAGTAGTTATTTCCACTATTTTATCTTCCAGGTCACTTATCTGTTCTTCTGCCTCAGTTATTCTACTCTTGATTCCTTCTAGAGAATTTTTAATTTCATTTATTTTGTTGTTCATCATTCTTTGTTTGCTCTTTAGTTTTTCTAGGTCCTTGTTAAACATTTCTTGTATTTTGTCCATTCTATCTCAAAGAGTTTGGATTATCTCCACTATCATTACTCTGAATTCTTTTTCAGGTAGACTCCCTATTTACACTTCATTTGTTCAGTCTGGTGGGTTTTTACCTTGCTCCTTCATCTGCTGTGTGTTTCTCTGTCTTCTCTTTTTGCTTAACTTACTGTGTTTGGGGTGTCCTTTTCACAGGCTGCAGGTTTGTACTTCCTGTTGTTTTTGGTATCTGCCCCCAGTGGCTAAGGTTGGTTCAGTGGGTTTTGTAGGCTTCCTGGTGGAGAGGACTGGCGCGTCCAGTGGTGTGTTTTGGGGTGTCTGTGAACTTAGCATGATTTTAAGCAGCCTCTCTGCTAATGGGTGGTGTTGTGCTCCTGTCTTGCTAGTTGTCTGGCATGGGGCGTCCAGCACTGGAGCTTGCTGGTCGTTGAGTGGAGCTGGGTGTTAGCATTGAGACAGGGATCTCTGGGAGAGCTCTCACCGACTGATATTATGAGAGGCCGTGAGGTCCCTGGTGGACCAATGTCCTGATCTCGGCTCTCCCACCTCAGAGGCTCAGGCCTGACACCCGGCTGGAGCATCAAAACCCTGTCAGCCACACGGCTCAGAAGAAAGGGAGAAATGGAAAAAAAAAAAAAAAAAAAAAAGAAAGAAAAAAACATAAAGAAATTATTAAAATAAAAAAAATAAAAAGTAATGAAAAAAATAAAAAGGAAAAGAGTAACCAAACCGATAAAGAAATCCACTAATGATAACAAATGCTAAAAACTACACTAAAAAAATGGTCAGATAGAGCCTAGTACAAATGGTAAAAGCAAACCTATACAGACAAAATCACAGGAAGAAGCATACACATACACACTCACAAAAAGAGAAAAAAGGAAAAATAAAAAAATATATAAATAAAAAGGAAGAGAGCAACCAAATCAAGAAACAAATCTACCAATGATAATAAGCTCTAAATACTAAACTAAGATAAACATAAAACTAGATACAAATCAGATGCAGAAAGCAAACCCCAAGTCTACAGTGGTTCCCAAAGACCACTGCCTCGGTTTTGGGATGATTCGTTGTCTATTCAGATATTCCAGAGATGTAGGGTACATGAAGTTGATTGTGGAGATTTAATCTGCCGCTCCTGAGGCTGCTGGGAAAATTTTCCCTTTCTCTTCTTTCTTAGCACAGCTCCCGGGGTTCAGCTTTGGATTTGGCCCCACTTCTGCATGCAGGTTGCCTGAGGGCATCTGTTCCTGCCCAGACAAGACGGGGTTAAAGGAGCAGCTGATTATGGGGCTCTGGCTCACTGAGGCCGGGGGGAGGGAGGGGTACAGGTGCAGGGTGAGCCTGCGGCCGCAGAGGCCAGCATGACATTGCACTAGCCTGAGGCGCGCCGTGTGTTCTCCCGGGGAAGTTGTTCCTGGATCACCGGACCCTGGCAGTGCGGGCTGCACAGGTTCCTGGGAGGGGAGGTGTGGATAGTGACCTGTGCTGGCACACAGGCTTCTTGGTGGCGGCAGCAGCAGCCTTAGCGTCTCATGCCCGTCTCTGGGGTCCGCGCTGATAGCCGCACCTCGTGCCTGTCTCTGGAGCTCGTTTAGGCGGTGCTCTGAATCTCCTCGCTTCAGGCACCTCGAAACAAGGTCTCTTGCCTGTTAGGCAAGTCCAGACTTTTCCCCAGACTCCCTCCCGGCTAGCTGTGGTGCACTTAGCCCCCTTCAGGCTGTGTGCACGCCGCCAACCCCAGTCCTCTCCCTGGTGTCTGACCTCCAAAGCCTGAGCCTCAGCTCCCATCCCCCACCCGCCCTGGCGGGTGAGCAGACAAGCCTTTCGGGCTGGTGAGTGCTGGTCGGCTCTGATACTCTTTGTGGGAATCTCTCTGCTTTGCCCTCTGAACTCCTGTGGCTGCGCTCACCTCCGTGGCTCTGAAGCTTCCCCCCCACCCGACCCCTGTCTCCACCAGTGAAGGGGCTTCCTAGTGTGTGGAAACTTTCATTCCTTCACAGCTCCCTCCCAGAGGGGCAGGTCCCATCCCTATTCTTTTGTTTCTGTTTTTCCTTTTCTTTTGCCCTACCCAGGTACATGGGGAATTTCCTGCCTTTTGGGAGGTCTGAGGTCTTCTGCCAGCTTTCGGTAGGTGTTCTGTAGGAGTTGTTCCACGTGTAGATGTATTTCTGATGTATTTGTGGGGAGGAAGGTGATCTCCGCATCTTACTCCTCCACCATCGTGAAGGTCCTCTAGGTAGTATTTTTATGACTTTCTATGGCTCTGGTGTTTGAGACATCATTAATACCACTTTGTCTTCCTGCAAGTACATCTTTATCACCAAGCCACCACTCACATATGGTGAACTAGGAAATCTGTATTCTTATCGCTGAAGCTCAGGCAATATGCACTGACTCCTGAAGCTAAAAGTCCCCTGAGAGAGAGCCATCTTCAGTCCCAGATGAAGCAAGAATTTTCTTAAATAAGGTAAAGATGAGCACAGTCATGCCAACCGCATTCATATTCCAGGGCTAAGGATTATTGTATGCACTATGTTTCTTAAATGATTGGTAATATTTAGTCCTAAAAAAGGTTAAAAGGCCTGTACCTCTTCCTGTCAATTTCAGGGCAGAGTTCCATTAATAAAAGCTGGGAGGAGCCAAAGGTCTTAGTCCACTAAGAGGATTTTTTGATTCTCGGGTGTTATGGCTAAAATTTTCCCATAAACCCAACTCTCTGGGACAGCTCACCCTGCTGTGTTAACACCCTGATCTCAGGCCACTGACATTTGGCTTCTCTTCTTTCTCCCTCGTTTCCTGCTTTGTTTCTCTCCAGTGCTTCCCTTGGTCATGTGCTGCCCAGGGTCCTGCCTTATTCTTACCTTGGAGTTTATAGTGAGTGGTCCCAGGCCAACTACAACAGTGGTTTGCACATCATCTGTCTCACTGGGACCTCCTAGTAAAGAATTCTGGTCAGTCCTGTAGTCCCTGTGTGAGCTGTCTTTCCAGCCCCTGTGTGAGCTGTCCTTCCATCATGAGGGTAGTTGATTCTTTCCCCCTTTCAACTCTAACAAAGTTCTGCTAAGCCAAGTGCACATAATCTGATGCCTATAGCTCCATCCCCAGAAGTCTGTTGTCCTCCTCTTTCTGGAGTTGCTCCCTTGCAATGTCTTTTCCTGTCCAGGTTGAACCTCATGTGAGCTCTGGCCTAGTGGGGCCTTTTCTCACATTATTTTTATAGAACTTTAGTACTAATTTTAGAAGGACTAATTTCCCAAATCATTTCTCATAGACTTCTTGGAGTTTTAACAGACAGGTTTGTGAGGTGACAATCACATGCATTCTTCCACATAGTTTTCTGTCTAAAGACAAATTTATTGGGCTTAACAGATGAAAGTAATAAAGTTTTTTGTTTCTTATAACTTAACCTCTTACAAATGACAGAAATAGAGTTGTTCCTTGGCATCCCATCTTTCTTTCTTTCTTAGTAATAAGCTTTCTAAGTTTTAGCTGAGCGAATGGCTGTCCAGCTAAGGACAACATTTCCCAGCGTCCTCTGCAGTGAGGTGTAGCCATGTGACTAAGTTCCAGCCAATGGGAAGTGAGTAGAAGTGAGATGTGACACATTCTTAAAAAGAATGGCTGTGCCCTCCCCTACCTCATTTTCCCTTTCTTGATGTTGCACTGTGGGCCCAGAACTGGTGAGCCATCTCCCACCATGCAGACAAGGCCATGGCACTCCCAGAGAGGGGATGCTTAGATTCCTGAAACTGTAACTCCAGAGACTGCTTGCTCTCCCAAGAAATAAAATTCTACCACATTTAAGCTAGTAGTGTAAGTTTGAGTTTTTGTTGCCAGCTGAATCTGTACTGTGACAGGCCTTTTCACTTGAGTTTATGCCTCCAACATAACTTTCTTGAACTTTTATTCTAAAAAGCAGCTATTTATAGTTATTTGCAGATGTAAATTTCATAAAGCCACCATCAACCATCACCCAGTACACACACTAGGTTTTCATATTTCTTAAAAGTATTACATCAGGATTAAAGATCAGAGTTTATAAAGAGGTTATCGGCATATGTAAAAGTTGTTTAAATATAAACTCTTACATTGCTAAGCTTTTTTCCTGGCCTATATATTTGTCAAGGTATTAAAAATTATACTTTTTTTAAAAAAATTATTAATTAATTTATTTTTGGCTGTTTTGGGTCTTCGTTTCTGTGCGAGGGCTTTCTCCAGTTACGGCAAGCGGGGGCCACTCTTCATTGCGGTGCGCGGGCCTCTCACTATCGCGGCCTCTCCTGTTGCGGAGCACAGGCTCCAGACACGCAGGCTCAGTAGTTGTGGCTCACGGGCCCAGTTGCTCCGCGGCATGTGGGATCTTCCCAGACCAGGGCTCAAACCCGTGTCCCCCGCACTGGCAGGCAGATTCTCAACCACTGCGCCACCAGGGAAGCCCTAAACATTATATTCTTATGTTTGGTTCTAATGTTCCAGTTATAGTGAAGAATTAAAATTAAATTTTTTCTTGTAGAAAGAAATAATAGGAACAGGAACACTAAGAAGCATAGAAAAAGGGTATCATATTTTCTGCCACCATTAATTTAGAGGGAGAGAGAGAGTATACTTATAGCTGCTCTGGTGCACCTCTGGAACGGAAAACTAGAGTAACCGTCTCTCTTTAAGCATACTTTCCCCATGAAAGCTTTGAAGGAACAACAAATGCAACATTTACATTTGGGGGAGGAGCCTAATGTGCAATTAATGAGTTTCTTTTAAAATTTAAAGTGGAAAGCTTCAGAACTCTGGAAAGCTTCAGAACTCTGAAAAGAGAAAGGTAAACTCATGGTTAAGAGAAGACACAGTGTGATTCCAAGCTGGGCTCAGATCTGGAGGTCTGGAGGGTGGTCCTAGCTATGCCACCAACTTACCAGGTGGCCCAAGCCATCATCTCCCCTGGACCTCATTTTCTTAATCTGTAAAATTAGGGGACTTCAATAAAAGATCTCTAACTCTGATAATCTATGACTCTGCAAAGAGCTAGCAATGTCAGTAAGGAAGAGCCTAGTGGGAACTGGAAAATTAGAGAAGGTGAATAAACTTTATGAAAATACACAATAGCTGAATTTAAATTCCAGTATCCTACTAATGGGTAGAAGAGGGGAGCTGCTAGATATAAAAGTGATTCTAGACAATTACTGTTTATCAAAATGGGATACAGGGTCTTCCCGGGTGGTGCAGTGGTTGAGAATCCACCTGCTAATGCAGGGGACACAGGTTCGAGCCCTGGTCCGGGAAGATGCCACATGCCGTGGAGCAACTAAGCCTGTGCGCCACAACTATTGAGCCTGTGCTCTACAGCCCAAGAGCCACAATGACTGAGCCCGTGCACCACAACTGCTGAAGCCCGTGTGCCTAGAGCCTGTGCCCCACAACAAAAAAGAAGCCACCGCAGTGAGAAGCCCGTGCACTGCAACGAAGAGTAGCTCCCGCTTGCTGCAACTAGAGAAAGCCTGAGCTCAGCAACGAAGACCCAACACAGCCAAAAATAAATAAATAAATAAATAAAGATAGATAGATAGATAGATAGATAGATGGGATGAAAACCCTCAGACCTTTAAATATTTTGATGTCAACACTAACATCCTTTAAAGGCTGAGTTTGAGGGATGGTCCCCCACCTTCGTACATTCATCCCATAATATGAAGCATTCACATTAAGAACTTTCTAGGGCACAACTTTAAGTTTCTAACAAGACTGTGTCATAATGAGGTCCTAACTTATGCAGAAAAAAATGATGAGGAAAAGGCGGCGCTTATCTCATGTAAAGCTGATCAGGGATTGCTGACAACAGCTTACAGCGTATGAGCTCAGTCCTCTGTTCTCTCTCCTTAGCAGCCCAGAGTTTCACCTCACCATGTGCACTCTCAAATGCATGTGTCCAGCACACATCCTTCACTGCTGCCTTGCACAATTCCTGAATATCTCATAAGCCCATCAAACACAACACGCCCAAAGCAAATGGTGAGGCCACCCCACTCCACTGATGCTTCTCCATGTCTCCTAGTGAATGGCTCACGTTTTATTCTGTCAGGCAAACCAGAAACCCAGGAGTCATCCCCAACTCTATCTTCTCCCTCACTCTCACAAATTCCTCTTGATTCTAATTTCTAAAGAGTTCTCAATTTCGTTCAATTTCCAAATCCATCATCACCGTTTTAGTCCAAGCTTCCATCAACTGATATATCCCTCATCTTCTCACAGCTCCCAACTTCCCCAATCCAGATCGAAATTTTTAAAAGTGTAGATCTCATGATGTTAACCCCATGCTGAAAACCTTTCAACAGCTGTTCTTGTAACAGGGTAAAATGTATTATCGGAGTCTTCAAGGACCTACGTGATCTGGTTCCTGCTTACCTCACCAGTTTCCTTTACCACCATTCTGCTCTTGTTCTCTCTGCCCCAGCTTCCTATTCCTCTTTCAATTCTTCAAAAACACTGTGTGCCTTCCTGCCTCTGGCCCCTTATATATACTGTTCTGTCTACCTGGAATGTTCTAACTCTCCCCTGGTCCCTCCTTCACCGCTGCTCTCTGCTCAAATGTCACTTCTGCAGGGATTCCTGCCCTGCCCTGCAAACCACGTCAACCTGTCTGCTATATGCTTTAACAGAACCCTACGCTTTCCCTTTACAGCTCTTCTAATAAACGTAATTCAACAATTAGTTGTTCAATTACCTCTTTAATTAATTGTTCTTTGATTAATAATGTAAGCTTCTGGGCTTCCCTGGTGGCGCAGTGGTTGAGAGTCCGCCTGCCGATGCAGGGGACACGGGTTCGTGCCCCGGTCCGTGAAGATCCCACGTGCCGCGGAGCGGCTGGGCCCGTGAGCCATGGCCACTGAGCCTGCGCGTCCGGAGCCTGTGCTCCGCAATGGGAGACGCCACAACAGAGAGAGGCCCGTGTACCGCAAAAAAAATAAAAAATAAAAAACATAATAATAATAATGGAAGCTCCATGCTATAGGGACTGTGTACATCCTGCTCATGACTATGACTCTCCATATTGTCTACATAGCATCTGCGTACACACTAGGTGCTCAATGTTATTTGTTGATGGAATGAATGAAGACCTATTATTTTATTCAAGGTGTTATGCTAACAGTAGTGATGATGTAGACATTTAAGTCATATTGTTATGCTTAAGAGTTCCTAGTGTAGTTGAAATCACATTAACCCCATGTTTAAATCCTTTGAATGGCTGTTCTTGTAACAGGGTGCATATGCATACCCAGATGATGTTGATGATGAGGGATATTTTTCCTTTGACTAAATTTTAAGCCTGCATAATGAATTCTACTCAATGCCTCATAATACCAGACTGAGAAGTGTTTGAGTTTATATGATGGCAAAATCATTAGGGCACAATCCATTCCACGAAAGGTAACCCACCTTCCAGACGGAACTTGAACTCATTGGTCATTTCCCTTCTGTAAGTGGGTCTTCTAATAGCTGGAAATGGTCAGGTAAATAAGCTACTTCCAGGATTATGAGCTCTTGAAAAGACTGGCATCACTCAGAGACTGAACAAAGGTTCTGTACCCTAACAGCATGAAGAGATGTGAATGCTCTGGATGCCTGGGAAAGGACACTGTCTGGCCATTGGAGAATCTGCCAGACCAGATGGTCTGCAGAGGACTCTGAGCGAATCATGTTGACTGACAGCTGGACAGAAACATGGAGTAGCAGAAGCTTACTAAGTCAAGGTCCTAGCAAAAAACATGATATACTCGAATTAGGATAATTTGATGAAATTTTAAAGAAGGAAGTACAGTAAGTCCCCTACATATGAACCTTCAAGTTGTGAACTTTCAAAGTTGCAAACATGCATTCACATGTCCAGTCACGTAAATTAGTTCATGTGTCTGGCGTACATCGTCACATGCGTGCATCCTCGACAAGTGGTTGTGCTTTTGTGTACTTTACTGTATGGTACTGTATAGAGTACAGTAGGACAGTATCTTTATTTCAGGCCCAGGATGTCTGGAAGCAAGCGTAAAAGCAGCGGTATACAGCTGACTGTGTTAGTTGGGTACCTAGGCTAACTTTGTTGGACTTATGAACAAATTGGACTAACGAACGCATTCTTGGAATGGAACTCGTTCGTATGTAGGGGACTTACTTATTTAGAAATGTGTGGGCAGGTTATAGAGAAACCACAAGGGATAATGCAGTACTCTGGGGTTAGAAGCAACAGGGCACCATACTCCACTGGGCCCAAAAAGGCAAAGGATAGAGCTGTTAGCGAAACCAGGATTCAGAAAGGACTGTATGGACAGGCCTAGCTGACAGGAGCTGGGACCTTCAGTCAAAGGATGCAGCCATCCCCAGTGAATCCACAGGGTGAAGCCAGGGAATAAAACTGGACCTCACGGTCCTCCCTCCCTCTGATCTCTGGCCATGATTCCCTGTTAGCTAAACCCAACTGGAGCCAGAAGACATGGGAGCCCATAATGCAGGCCACACAGGTCACAGTGCAGGTAGCATGGAGAAGGGTCATGAGTAGTTCTGGAGGTAAGAAGGAGGATATCCTTATTTGTACATATCTCCACTCAGCTTCTTTCCACAAAAGTCTGGAGGCTGCTTGCTTTAAACAAAATATGTAATATAAAGAAGCAATCAGGAAGAATAAAAAGACCTACGAATGCTTGCCTACAAGGGTTAATAGAGACGCTTTGACCGAATTGCAGAAATGACTCTAAATTATAGGTAAATCCACAGAGACAGCAAGTAGATTAGTAGTTGCCAGGGGTTGGGGGCAGAGGGGAAGAAAGAGTGACTGCTTCAGTTTTAGAACCAGGCAGAGGTGATGGTAGCACAACACTGTGAATGTACTAAATGCTACTGAATTTTATACTCTAAAGTGGTTAATTATACGTTATGTGAATTCTGTTACAATTAAAAAAATATGATGATACTTCCTGGAAACTACAAGGGTTACAGGAACATTGTCAATTATGCAGTTCTCCCTGTTGCAGAAGAGGAAGTCTTCTCATCCCTACAGTGGAAATTTTCTTGTAGCAAGGAGTTCTAAGAGCTATCTCTCGCATGGAGTTTTGTATATAGATGGTGCAAACTGATATAATGGGTAATGGCCTCAGTGCATTTTCATGATGACTACTCCCTGATCAAAGTTGAGGCATAAGATTAAAAAGCAAATCAATGCTGGTGTCTCTAAATGTGACAAGCTAATGTGATGGTCAACTTGATCTAAAGACAGATCCCTGGGTAGACAGACTGGATGTCTCTCTGGGGATCTTCCTAGATAGCAATCTTTTCCCTTAGGTTTCCAGCAGAAAACTGGATGTTAGATAATTCAAGAAGGTCCTCTGTGAGGAGACCCTGCTCTGTTAGCATTTTATATATATGACTAAGACCAAATCCAAATGCTTTGGCCAGGAGGCTGGAGAAGCCTAACTAGATTCTTGCCAGGATAGAAGATCGCCCATCTCACATTCCTGCACACTGGGCTTTCTAAGTCTGCAGGCTAAGTCATCATTCCTGCAACAACATGAATTTGTTTCTTATAAATTTATTTATGGCTGCGCTGGGTCTTTGTTGCTGCATGCGGGCTTTCTCTACTTGCGGCGAGCTTCTCATTGCGGTGGCACTACCACTCTTCATTGCGGTGTGCAGGCTTCTCAGTGCGGTGGCTTCTCTTGTTGCAGAGCATGGGCTCTAGGCACATGGGCTTCAGTAGTTGTGGCACTCAGGCTTCAGAAGTTGTGGCTCACAGGCTCTAGAGCACAGGCTCAGTAGTTGTGGCGCACGGGCTTAGTTGCCCCATGGCGTGTGGGATCTTCCCGGACCAGGGCTCGAACCCGTGTCCCCTGCCTTGGGAGGCGAATTCTTAGCCACTGCACCACCAGGGAAGTCCCAACAACATGAATTTTAAAATACATTTATTGAGTGCTAACTATACTCCAGGAACCTCAGAAGGTACTGGGGACTCAAAGATGAAAATGTATTATCCTTTCTTTCTCATAACCCCTTGGGAGCCCTTGCCAAAAAGCAGGGGGATGGGATAGAACTCTTGGATTCCACTATGGAAATTTATTCTGTTGAACCTCATGAAGTGTCTAGTTACTTTAAAAAAAAAACTGCAGGACACGTAATGTTTGCAATCCCCCCACCCCCTATGAAATCTTTAATACAGTAGTGTCAAAGTGCTTATAAAAATCTTGAGTTATCTAATGGGATATGATTTCCAGCTTTCTAGGAAGATTACTCAAGTATGTCAAAAAGTATGTCAAATATGTCATCATCCACAGAAGGTGACTCAAGCTCCCTGTCCATAGGGCTGTCTAGGGAAAGGCAATTTTTTTTTTTTCGCGGGCCTCTCACTGCTGTGGCCTCTCCCGTTGCGGAGCACAGGCTCCGGACGCGCAGGCTCAGCGGCCATGGCTCATGGACCCAGCCGCTCCACGGCACGTGGGATCTTCCTGGACCGGGGCACGAACCCATGTCCCCTGCATCAGCAGGCAGACTCCTAACCACTGCGCCACCAGGGAAGCCCAGGGCAATTATTTTTATTTTGTTTTGTTTTTTTGGCCGTGCCACTCAGCATGTGGGAATCTTAGTTCCTCGACCAGAGATCAAACCCGTGTACCCTGCAGTGGAAGCGTGGAGTCCTAACCACTGGACCACCAGCGCAATTATTATTACCAAGTATCTATGGCACATGTCAAGGGAACGGCAGTGATGTGAGACCTATGGGGGTCAGAGGAGGCTGAGCATGGTGAGCTGGGATGCTCGGGATGAGCTTTTTAGATGAGAGAATTTAAACTGAATGCTTCTCAGCTGCCTTTATTTTAATGCGCTCTAGGAAAACAATTTTAGCAAGTACTGCGTTCTAGCATTACCATGTGGCAGTTACTCTCCGCATCACAGAAGGGGATCTACAAATGCTCACGTTTAATTGATCATTAGCCTTTTCTGGCAATTGCTTTCCATAATAAATGTTTCCACACAGCAACATTGGGAAGTTCATACTGTCTTGTGGTATTAAGCCTATTTCCCTAGCTGCCAACCAATTCCATCCACAGAGGGCCTTATGAAAAGCCGGAGTCCAAAAGCTCTGGCTTAATTCCAAAATGTCTAATAAGATGCATAGGAAAAATAAAAGCAAGCAGACAGGGTGGATGAATGCGGAACCCTTATTTAAGAAAGTGCAAGGGAAAAAAATGGACCGTGTCAAAATGAGAAAAACAAACAGAAGAAAAATCAGGAAGAAATAATGCAGAGCCCATCCGCTGACAGAAGATTAGTTTATTCTGCTGAAGTGAAGTATGGCTGAGAAAAATGGATCATGCAGATATAAATTATTCATGGTTAAAGACGTCTCAGTCATTAAGATATTTACACTCTGACTGAAGTCCTTGCACGCTGTGTTGATTTATGGGCTACATAATTACATAAGATACGCTGATGACTCTTTGCACGGGAAACACTTTAGGTTTTTTATTTTGTTCATCAGATTTCCCACTTTGAGCCCTGCATTTCAATCAGAGCAGGAGGCTTGATTAGAACCTCCCAGGGGAGGCAAAAGACTGTGCTTGGTAACAGCAGCTTTGCCTGCTGTACCTTCCTGCAGATAAAAAGTACCTTTGGGGGCTTTTCAACTTACCCATTAGTTAAAAGTATTTTTATCAGTGACATCCTATTCAAATAATGCTACTAATGATTTCAACCCTTTTCGGATGAGTTAAACTCTAATAAAATTTTTTTTAACTTAAAAAAATTGCTGCCTTGTTTTTGTCTATTGCAATACACTACTTGGAAAATATTCCCATACAACAAAAAAATGTACCTTCCATATTCCAATGAGCTTTATCTGAAATCCTAAGTTTTTCTTGGGGAGTTAAAGGGGTCAAGTTGAACAGTTACTATATCAGAAGAAGAGTTCAAACAATGCAAGTGAAATTAAATAACACACCCCATGTTACCTTGAGTTTAGCTAAAGCATGACTGGTGATTAACTTTCACTCTCTGCAGCAACCTCAAGCTAGTAATTTTATTAACTTTGGAATATTTTGACATTGTCACCTCCATTTTACAGGACTGATTTTTCTTTTGTACCCTGAGTACTAGCTTAAGTGTTTTGAAAATTTTTACTGAAGTATAACAAACATATGGTGCAATGCATAAATCCTAAGGCTGGAGCTTGATAGGTTTTCATAAACTGATCTGTGTAACCATACCCAGACCTAGAAACAGAACGATACCAGCATCAAAGAATTCCCACACCACATGCTCCTTTAAATCACTCCCCTGACACACAGGTAACCACCATCTTAACATCTAGCAGCCTAGGTTAGTATTGCTTACTTCTGTACTTTTAAAAAAGCCTCTGCCTGTACTCTTCTGTATCTGGCTTCTTTTGCTTAATATTACGTTTCTGAGACTCATGCATATTGTTGGGGATCATTTTTAGATCATTCCTTCTCATTGCTAAACAATATTCCATTGTATAAATAAGCCATAATTTATTCATTTTCCCACTTAGCTTTTTTCTGGTTTGGAGCTAATACAAATATTGCTCCTAGGAACATTCTAGTATGTCTTTTGGTGAACACAGGTATGCATTCCTGTGGCAGTCATAACTAGAAGTGGAATTGTTGGGCTGTAGGGTATGAATATGTTCAGTTTAAGGAGATCCTGTCAAAGAGTTTTTCAAAAGAGTTGTATAAATTTACCATCTCAGCAACAGGGAATGAGAGTTCCAGTTGCTCCACAAGTTTGTCAGCTCTTGCTGTGGTCTGTCTTTTCCATGATAACCATTTAGGTGGGTGTGTAGTAGTATTGCATTGTGGTTTCAATGTGCATTTCCCTGGCAACCAAGGTGTTGAGCAATCTTTCATGGCTCATTGGCTACTTGGATATCTTTTTTTACAAAGCTGTCTGTTCAAATCTCCCTGTCCACAACTTTCTATTAGGTTATCCGGCTTATTGTTTTCTGGGAATTGAAAAAAAAAACATATTCTGATATGAGTCCTTTATTGGATATGTGGTATGGAAATATGTATTCCCCCTCTATGGCTTACTATTTCAGGCTGTTAAAGGTGTCTTTTGATAAAGAGAAGTTCTTAATTATTCTTTTTTTAAATGGTTATACTTTGTGTTCTCTTTAAGAAATTTTTGTTTACTGTAAAGTCATGATGATGTTCTCCTATGCTTTTTCTACAGGATTTACTATTTAATTTTCACATTTAGATCAGCAGTCCATCTGGAATTGATTTCTATGTATGGTGTGGGATAAGGAGGGTCACCATATATTTTCTCCACATGGAAATAGCTGACCCATCGCCATTTTTTGAAAAGATCATTTTTCCTCAGTGCATTGCAATGTCACTTGTGTCATAAATTAGATGACCATATATGTACAGTTCTGTTTCTAGACTCTCTTCTCTGTTCCACTGCTCAATCGGTCTGTGCTTCTTATGATGCTTTCTTAATTACTGTAGCTTGTTAATAGATCTGGGTATCTTGCAGTATAAGTTCTCTGGTTTTGTTATTATTCTTTAAGCCTGTGTTGGTTTTTCTTGGCCCTTTGTAGAGTGATGTTTTACTGTGTATTTACTTCAGGGGAAACTGGAACCCATTAACTAAATCAGTGAGGGAGTTGAGGCTCCTGGCTAAGGGAGTAATAACATATGAAATAATCATTAGGATTATTAATAATCCTAATTATTAATAATTATAATAATTAATCCTAACAATGAATAATTGTTAGGATTTACATGGTGGGTTTCAGTATTAAATTCGATAGACTGACAGTTTTTATAGATATTTAAATGTGTTTTTTAGAATGCTAATAAAAATCTTGCAATTAAAATTTCTAGGGCTCTAGTCTTGTTCCCCGTAGAAAAATGATAAAGAGCTTTTAAACTTTTAAAAGAGCGGGTGAGATCTACTAGCAGAAAGCTTTCAGGAAACTCACAAGGTTCATGTCCTACTTGCTGTAAAAAGTGAAAATGAATCTGGCATTTAAGTGACCGATACCAATGAGAAAGTAGAAATATTAGCCACAAAGTGAGAAACGCTTTAGCCTGGTTATTAAAAAGATTTGGCATATACATGACTACTGCACAATCATCATATTCCATATCATTATTTTCCAGAAAGCCTGATTCCTCCTCCATCTAAAAATAGTCAGTGTCAGGTTTTTCTGAGTTGGATAAGTGATCCACACAGAAAATGGAATGAATCTCCATCAGGTTCTGCTGAGGCAGAGAAACTACTTAAGTAGGAGTAAGTGTCTGCCAGACAGAAAAAGAATTCTTACTACTTAGGGTTCTTAACATCTCCAAACTGGAAGGGAACGTTCAGTCAGGAAGAGTTAATGGCTTAATGGCAAGACACAGACTCTGGCATCTTGTGCTAGGTTTAGCTTTATGGGTTACATTAAAAGAAAGTACCCTAGTTCTCTAGGAACAGATCTGAAATAAGACAAATGAATACCAACCATGCAGACATCCTAAAAGCCAATTTACTTATAAGTTGCCAAAAATATACTTAGAAATACTTAAAGCATCTATATTTCTGACTGACCTTGGGCTTTTACAGGGGGTAAATGCAATATTTAAAAAAACCAACATGGGGCAAATGTACAGGTCTAAAGACATGGTTAGATAAAAAAAAGAGAAACTATTTGACTACTACGTATTAAAACCACCAATCCCTTGTCAATGAAAAAGCAAAGAAAGCCTGACCAGGGCATCAACAGAACAAGGGCACTAAGAGGGCCCCCACTTGGGCCATTGTGACCACTGGCTAGGAATACTAGGCACACTGTCCAGTGTCTTGAATTCTGTAGGTCCTCAATAATACTCATTTATGAATATGACAAATGAAATTTTAAATAGAAAAGTTTGACATACAGCTGGAAGGGATAGAAAATAAGTTGGATGTCAGAATCAGGATCTAAAAAAGTTTAGATAGGTTGGAATGATGGGTGAATATGTAGAAATTATTTTTAATAGGGCTTCCCTGGTGGCGCAGTGGTTGAGAGTCCGCCTGCCGATGCAGGGGACACGGGTTCGTGCCCCGGTCCGGGAAGATCCCACATGCCGTGGAGTGGCTGGGCCCGTGAGCCATGGCCGCTGAGCCTGCGTGTCCGGAGCCTATGCTCCGCAATGGGAGAGGCCACAACAGTGAGAGCCCCGCGTACCGCAAAAAAAAAAACAAAAAAACTTTCATCCATACTTAAAACATTTATGGCTTCACAGACTGGCTATAATTACACTCAATCTTCTGTGGGTACAATATCAGATCTGTGAGGTTGAGCCTAGGTTTAACATGATATTACCTGTGTTATTTGGTGCAGTTACTGTAATGTCTTTGAGACGTTACTTCATTTATGAAAAATAAGAATAATAATGTATTAACTATTGAGTTGCTATGACAGAGTTAATAAAATGTATAAAGTACCTTGTACAACTCTTGGCAGAAACGAACCACACCAATTGTTAGTTCTCTCCTTCTCTACTATTTCTTGGGTTAAACCCAGGACATGCTGACGTTATCTATGCTGCTTAATTAATTTCCTAGTTGATGGTGAAAAACTTACTGTCTTTACTTGGCCAGAGAAAGCTAGGGAAAGGACTATTAAATCAAAAAATTAAATTATAAGGGAACCCTCCTACACTGTTGGTGGGAATGTAAATTGGTACAGCCACTATGGAGAACAGTATGGAGTTTCCCTAAAAAACTAAAAATAGAACTACCATACGACCCAGCAATTCCACTACTGGGCATACACCCTGAGAAAACCATAATTCAAAAAGACACATGTACCCCAATGTTCATCGCAGCACTATTTACAGTAGCCAGGACATGGAAGCAACCTAAGTGTCCATCAACAGAGCAATAGATAAAGAAGATGTGGTACATATATGCGATATTACTTAGCCACAAAAAAGAACAAAATAATGCCATCTGCAGCAATATGGATGGACCTGAGATTATCATACTGAGTGAAGTAAGTCAGACACTCCAGCAGGCGGACTCTCAACCACTGCGCCGCCAGAGAAGCCCACATTTCTAATTTTTAAAACAGCCTAATACCCTCCTTTCCTACATCACAAGGTATATACAAACAATAATTTCTACTCTAACATCTTTGATTTAGTCTTGATCCCATAGGTCCCACTGACAGGTCATGAGAAGCCTTGGAATGGAAGATTCTTTTTTCGTACCATAAGGAAGAGAAGATGGGGAATATTAACAGTCTGTGGCTACAGGAGCTCCTGTGAAAACACAGCACTGTGAAGGGAAGAGTGAACTGGGTGAAAGGCCTTATTTAAGGTCAGTGTCATGTATGTTCACTAAGAAGGAACAAAAAGTTCCCTAAGATGTTCAAATGTCAACAACAAAGGTCTTATCTAATACTCCTGAACTGTAACCTTCAACATTAAACATTAAATGTGTGATGACCATGAAGCCTATAAAGGCTTCTATGTTTTTCAAGAATGTATTTTGATGTGCTCAATTAAAACATGAATGAATTCACTAGCTTTGTGTGAACTGACCTATCGTAGAAGTCTTGTGGATCCTTATACTAATCAGAAAGTGCCAGACTCCTGTGGTCAGCATAATCCTTTCAGGTTTTCTCAAAAAAAAAAACACAAGAGGAAGCTTGGTTTCCTTAATAGGTAATAGAAGGATAAAATAGGACTGCAGTTGTGAAGTACACTATAAGCTAAAAGAGCTCTAAATACATGAGAAATTATTTTGAACATTATTAAATTTAGGGGAATGACAGTCTCAATGTCAAATACTCTTCATTTACTTGTTCATTCATTTCTTCAATCAACCAAGAAATAAGTGTCTTCCATGTATAGGGCACTACAAAGGATACAGTATGGGTATGAAATAGTCCCTGTTCCCAAGGAGTTTATAACATCATAGAGGAGTGATAGTCACATACACAAATAACTAGACTACCACACTGATGGGGTAAAGACTATGAGGTGTATAAACAAGACATTATGGGAGTTAAGGGGAGACAGGGATTGCTGCTAGCTAGGGTTCCCACGGCTCCTTGGTGTGAGCCCTCCCAGAGTCCACCATTAGCCCCACCAAAGAGCTGGGTAGACTCCAGTGTTGGGTTGCCTTAGGGCAAACAACCAACAGGGAGGGAACCCAGCACCACCCATCATCAGACAAGCAGACTGAAGTTTTACTGAGCTCTGCCCATCAGAGCAATAGCCAGCTCTACCCACCACCAGTCCCTCCCTTCAGGAAGTTTGCACAAGCCTCTTAGGTAGCCTCATCCACCAGAGGGCAGACAGCAGAAGCAAGAAGAACTACAATTCTGAAGTCTGCGGAATGAAACTCACATTCACAGAAAGATAGACAAAATGAAAAGGCAGAGGGCTATGTACCAGAGGAAGAAACAAGATAAAACCCAGAAAAACAACTACATGAAGTGGAGATAGGCAACCTTCTAGAAAAAGAATTCAGAATAATGATAGTGAAGATGATCCAGGACCTTGGAAAAAGAATGGAGGCAAAGATTGAGAAGCCGGAAGAAATGTTTAACAAAGACCTAGAAGAATTAAAGAACAAACAAACAGAGATGAAAAATAAAATAACTGAAATGAAAAATACACTAGAAGGAATCAATAGCAGAATAACTGAGGCAGAAGAACAGATAAGTGACCTGGAAGACAGAATGGTGGAATTCACTGCCGTGCAACAGAAAAAAGAAAAAAGAATGAAAAGAAATGAAGACAGCCTAAGAGACCTCTGGGACAACATTAAACGCGCCAACATTCGCATTATAGGGGTCCCAGAAGGAGAAGAGAGAGAGAAAGGAGCCGAGAAAATATTTGAAGAGATAATAGTTGAAAACCTCCCTAACATGGGAAAGGAAATAGCCACCTAAGTCCAGGAAGCGCAGAGAGGCCCAGGCAGGATAAACCCAAGCAGAAACATGCCGAGACACACAGTAATCAAACTGACAAAAATTAAAGACAAACAAAAATTATTAAAAGCAACAAGGGAAAAATGACAAGTAACATACAAGGGAACTCCCATAATGTTAACAGCTGATATATAAGCAGAAACTCTACAGGTTAGGAGGGAGTGGCATGATATATATGAAGTGATGAAAGGGAAGAACCTACAACCAAGATTACTCTAGCTGGCAAGGATCTCATTCAGATTCTACGGAGATATCAAAAGCTTCACAGACAAGCAAAAGCTAAGAGAATTCAGCACCACCAAACCAGCTCTATAACAAATGCTAAAGGAATTTCTCTAAGTGGGAAACACAAGAGAAGAAAAGGACCTACAAAAACAAACACAAAACAATTAAGATAATGGTAATAGGAATATACATATTGATAATTACCTTAAATGTGAATGGATTAAATGCTCCAACCAAAAGACATAGACTGGCTGAATGGATACAAAAACAAGACCCACATACATGTTGTCTACAAGAGACCCACTTCAGACCTAGGGACACATACAGACTGAAAGTGAGGGGATGGAAGAAAGATATTCCATGCAAATGGAAATCAAACAAAGCTGGAGTAGCAATACTTGTATCAGATGAAATATATTTTAAAATAAAGAATGTTACAGAGACAAGGAAGGACACTACATAATGGAAGGACACTACATAATGAAGAAGGGATCAATCCAAGAAGAAGATATAACAATTATAAATAAATATGCACCCAACATAGGAGCACCTCAATACATAAGGCAAATGCTAACAGCTATAAAAGAGGAAATAGACAGTAACACAGTGATAGTGGGGGACTTTAACACCTCACTTACACCAAAAGACAGATCATCCAGACAGAAAATTTTTAAGGAATTACAAGCTTTAAATGACACAACAGACCAGATAGATCTAATATTTATTTATCTAATATGATATTTATAGGACATTCCATCCAAAACCAGCATATTACACTTTCTTCTCAAGTGCACATGGAACATTCTCCAGGATAGATCATATCTTGGGTCACAAATCAAGCCTTGGTAAATTTAAGAAAATTGAAATCATATCAAGTATCTTTTCTGACCACAATGCTATGAGACTAGATATCAACTGCAGGAAAAAAATACTGTAAAAAATACAAATACATGGAGGCTAAACAATACACTACTAAATAACCAAGAGATCACTGAAGAAATCAATGAGGAAATAAAAAAATACCTAGAGACAAATGAAGATGAAAACACGATGATCCAAAACCTATGGGATGCAGCAAAAGCAGTTCTAAGAGGGAAGTTTATAGCAATACAATCCTACCTCAAGAAACAAGAAAAATCTCAGATAAACAAGCTAATCTTACACCTAAAGCAATTAGAGAAAGAAGAACAAAAAAACCCCAAAATTATCAGAGGGAAAGAAATCATAAAGATCAGATCAGAAATAAAGAAAAGAAATGAAGGAAATGATAGCAAAGATCAATAAAACTACAAGCTGGTCCTTTGAAAGATAAACAAAATTGATAAACCATTAGCCAGACTCATTAAGAAAAAGAGGGAGAGGGCTCAAATCAATAAAATTAGAAATGAAAAAGGAGAAGTTACAACGGACACTGCAGAAATACAAAGCATCATAAGAGACTACTATAAGCAACTCTATGCCAATAAAATGGACCACATGGGCGAAATGGACAAATTTTTAGAAAGGCATAACCTTCCAAGACTGAACCAGGAAGAAACAGAAAATATGAACAGACCAAACACAAGTAATGAAATTGGAACTGTGATTAAAAATCTTCCAACAAACAAAGGTCCAGGACGCAGGTGGCTTCTCAGGTGAATTCTACCAAACTTTTAGAGAAGAGCTAATACCTATCCTTCTCAAACTCTTCCAAAAATTGCAGAGGAAGGAGCACTTCAAACTCATTCTATGAAGCCACAATCATCCTGATACCAAAACCAGACAGAGATACTACAAAAAAAAGAAAATTACAGACCAACATCACTGATGCATATAGATGCAAAAATCCTCAACAAAATACTCGCAAACAGTATCCAAGAACACATTAAAAGGACCATACACCATGATCAAGTGGTTCTTGATCATGGATTCTTCAATATATGCAAATCAATCAATGTGATACACCATATTAACAAATTGAAGAATAAAAACCACATGATCATCTCATTAGTTGCAGAAAAAGCTTTTGACAAAATTCAACATCCATTTATGATAAAAACTCTCAAGAAGGTGGGCACAGAGGGAACCTACCTCAACATAATAAAGGCCACATATGACAAATCCACAACAAACATCATTCTCAATGATGAAAAACTTAATGCATCTCCTCTAAGATCAGAAAAAAGATAAGGATGTCTACTCTCACCACTATTATTCAACAGAGTTTTGGAAGTCCTAGCCATGGCAATCAGAGAAGAAAAAAGAAACAAAAGGAATACAAATTTGGAAAAGAAGAAGTAAAACTGCCACTGTTTGCAGATGACATGATACTATACATAATCCGAAAGATGACACCAGAAAACTACTAGAGCTAATTACTGAATTTGGTAAAGTAGCAGGATACAAAATTAATGCACAGAAATCTCTTGCATTCCTATACACTAACAATGAAAGATCAGAAACAGAAATTAAGGAAACAATCCCATTCACCATTGCAACAAAAAGAATAAAATATCTAGGAATAAACTTACCTAAGGTGATAAAAGACCTGTACTCAGAAAACTATAAGACACTGACGGAAGAAATCAAAGATGACACAAACAGATGCAGAGATATACCATGTTCTCAGAGTGGAAGAATCAATATTGTGAAAATGACTATACTACCCAAAGCAATCTACAGATTCAGTGCAATCACTATCAAATTACCAACGGCATTTTTTACAGAACTAGAACAAAAAAATCTTAAATTTTGTATGGAGACAGAAAAGACTCCAAATAGCCAAAGCAATCTTGAGGGAAAAAAATGGAGCTGGAGGAATCAGACTCCCTGCCTTCAGACTATACTACAAAGCTACAGTAATCAAGACAATATGGTACTGGGACAAATACAGAAATACAGATCAATGGAACAGCATACAAAGCCGAGAGATGAATCCACACACCTATGGTCAACTAACCTATGCCAAAGGAGGCAAAGATATACAATGGAGAAAAAACTGTCTCTTCAATAAGTGGTGCTGGGAAAACTAGACAGCTACATGTAAAAGAATGAAATTACAACACTCCCTAACGCCATACGCAAATATACACTCAAAATGAATTAAGGACCTAAATGTTAGACTGGACACTATAAAACTCTTAGAGGAAAACATAGGAAGAACACTCTTTGACATAAATCACAGCAACATCTTTTTTGATCCACCTCCTATAGTAATGGAAATAAAAAGAAAAATAAACAAATGAGACCTAATGAAACTTAAAAGCTTTTGCACAGCAAAGGAACTGTAAAGAAGACGAAAAGACAATCCTCAGAATGGGAGAAAATATTTGCAAGCAAATCAACAGACAAAGGATTAATCTCCAAAATATATAAACAGCTCATGCAGCTCAATATTAAAAAAACAAACAACCCAATCCAAAAATGGGCAGAAGACCTAAATAGACATCTCTCCAAAGAAGACATATTAATGGCCAAGAGGCACATGAAAAGCTGCTCAACATCACTTAATTGTTAGAGAAATGCAAATCAAAACTATAATGAGGGATCACCTCACACCAGTTAGAATGGGTATCTTCAGAAAATCTACAAACAGTAAGTGCTGGAGAGTGTGTGGAGAAAAGGGAACCCTCTTCCACTGTTGGTGGGAATGTAAATTGATACAGCTACTATGGAGGACAGTATGGAGGTTCCTTAAAAACTAAAAATAGAATTACCATATGACCCACCAAGCCCACTACTGGGCATATACCCAGAGAAAACCATAATTCAAGAAGATACATGCACCCCAATGTTCATTGCAGCACTATTTACAATAGCCAAGACATGGAAGCAACCTAAATGCCATCTACAGATGAACAGATAAAGGAGATGTGGCACATATACACAATGGATTATTACTCAGCCATAAAAAGGAACGAAATTGGGTTATTTGTAGAGACGTGGATGGACCTATAGACTGTCATAAAGAGTGAAGTTAGTTAGAAAGAGAAAAACAAATATTGTATATTAATGCATATATATGGAATCTAGAAAAATGGTACCGATGAACTGGTTTGCAAGGCAGAAATAGAGACACAGATGTAGAGAACAAACGTATAGACACCAAGGGGGAAAGTGTGGTGGGGGTGGTCGTGGGATAACTTGGGAGATTGGGATTGACGTGTCTACACTAATATGTATGAAATAGGTAACTATTAAGAATGTGCTGTATAAAAAATAAATTGAATTAAATTAAAAAAAATTAGCATCCAACCACAGAAAGAGGTAATCTTGATTAGTTCTTTCGTAGTACTCTAAAAAGATGGCCTAGAACTGCCCTTATAGTCAATTGAAGCGCTTGTCTGCTACCCCTCTCAAAAAGAAAAGCAATTCTAGTCTACCTAATACATGTATTTGACTTCAAAGAAACTTCATGAGAAGAGAGATTTCCCCTGACAGGGTTCAGGCAGTTCTTCATCTTTTAAAATACACTAAATTAAAGGGCTAATATTCCCCTTAAGGGATGTGTTTAATTTTAGAAGTATAATATACAATATGAAAATGAGGGAATTTTCACCAACTTTCCATTAATTTATTAAATGTCTCAGAATGCCAAGATCAAGATCCTTGCAGATAATGACTTCACAGCAGCATGCTGGCCTTATACCTACTCTGGGAATGCCGGAAAATAATCTCCTGGAAATTTGTAACTGTCAGTGCCACTGATGGGTTTGATGTGATTAACAAAGGAAACAACCAACTTTCCTTTTTCAAATAGTGGTTTAAGCTGTAATCATTTTAATTCGGTTTGAACAACAGTTAAATGTTATTTTATTTATTTATAAATAAAATAAAAATATTATTTTTATTTATAATACTTTGCTTTGGAGTTATGGTTACGTCAATTTAAAAAAGTGTAACTTCTGAAATCTTTTAAGAGAAGTTACTAAATTCAAAGCATCATATAGTATATTAGAGCTGGAAGGAACTTTGAAATGATGTAGTCTAGTTCCCTCATGTTACAAGTGAGGAACAGTGGCCCAAAATATTTAGAAGACCCTTCTAATTCTATCACAATGGATGTCACCTAAAATATAGTCAAATGGGCCCTTAGGGAAAAGGTAAATATTAGATTGCTAATCCATGTTACTCCCAGTCTGATACCACTATTCACCCCCTTCGCACCAAATATAATACTAAACTTACAGAAGGAGCTCCGGAATGATATTCTATTCCATTCTTACATTAGCGGGACTCAGGTCTTTAAAGATGTCAGTAAGTACTCTGACACTAAAATGAGACTATCCAAATTGCTTCAGAGACCCAGAAACTAAAAACTAACTTATAAGTGATGAGCCTTCAAGGTAGGTATCTGCCCCCAAGTCCCAGGAAACAATCAGGGTGTAACAAGCACAAAGAAGGAGGTCCAGTAGGGACGAGAATGTGGAGGCCAACAGTCGCTCAGAAAAGGGGGACCAAGAGAGTGCTTCGTGCTAATGAGTTAGGCGGAGCAACTCAGCTCTCACCTCTGATACTCTGCCAAATATCTTCACCCTTCTCCCAGGAGCCCTCACATAGCTGTTTTGGGAAATGTGAGGTTAGACAGAGAAGAATGTTGACTATGTGGAACAGGAAATTCTAGTCGGGACCTTCTTTCTGAGCGCCTACTCAACCTACAGTGTCTTGGAGCTCTTCTGGCTGAAACAGAAAGGTCCTGGGGTAGAGCAAGTGGCACAAACCCAAATGCCTGTGGGGAACAGGCAAGATGGGGACGTGCTGTAAGGTGCTGGCATCAGGGAAACAATTTGGACGAATGGAAGACAATATCCCCTATCCAAGGAGGCGGCCCAAGACTCAACTCAAGCCAACAGTTACATGCAGGAATGTCGGCCCAGAGGAGTCAAACTTTTCAGAGAAGTCAGATAGTTAGATTTATTTTAAATGGAAAAATCCTTATTTTTAAATGTTGAAAACTGATTCCAACTTTTAAAAACCCCTGTACAGATGTGGACCTTGAGAGATGCAAAGCAGAGAACTCAAGGACCTCCCTGGTGGTCCAGTGGTAAAGAATCCACCTTCCAATGCAGGGGACACCGGTTTGATCCCTGGTCAGGGGACTAAGATCCCACATGCTGCAGGACAACTAAGCCCGCATGCCATAACTACCGAGCTTGCACGCCTCAACTAGAGAGCCCACGTGCTGCAAACTACAGAGCCCACACACTCTGGAACCCATGCACCACAACTACAGAGCCCATGTGCCCTGGAGCCTGTGTGCCACACTAGAGAGAGAAAACCCACACACCACAACTAGAGAGAGGCCCACGAGCCTCAACGAAGAGCCTGCGTGCTGCAACGAGAGGTCCAGCACGCCTCAATGAAGATCCCGTGTGCCGCAACTAAGACCCAACACAGCCAGAAATAAATAATAAAATAAATAAATAATAAAAAACTCTAAAAAAAAAAAAAAAAAAAAGCAGAGAACCCAGGAAAGCCTGCCTGGACTTCTGACCTGCAGAACTGTGAGATGATAAATGGGTGCTGTTTTTAAGCCATTTGTTTGTGATATTTTGCTACATAGCAATAGAAAACTAATACAGTACTAAAATCCAGTGACAACATCTACCTGAATATTGTAGAACAAACCAGACGAAATATTACATTTTCTTCTTGGCTTCTGGATGTCTAAATCATAGAAAATTTCCCAAAAGTAACCAAATACAGTTTATTGGAATGTTATAGCTTATATATACTGATTTTGGCATTTATTCTGCATGCAGTATTTAGGGTTAATTTGTAATACATATAACTAAAAAGGAATTGCATATGTAATATATAAAGAACTCATATAAATCTACATTGATGGAAGAGTTGCCTAACAGAATAAAAGAATGGATCAAAAGGCTTGAACAGAAATATCACAAAGGAGAATATCCAAATGGCCAGTAATGAAAAGGTGCCCGACATCCTTATTTACATAAGGATATAATTTATATTAAATTACATTATATTATATTTATTTAATATAATTTATATTAAATTTATATTTATATAAATTTATATTAAAGTCACATATAGGTACCACTACACACTCTCAGAACTGTTAAAATGAAAAAGATTGACAACACCAAGTGCTACTGAGATGTAAAGGAAGAGAAACTGTTACTGGAAATGCAAATTGGTACAAGCACTTTGAAAAATTGTTTGATGCTAGGTAGTAATGTTGAGCATACATGTGACTTATGGACTAGCAACTCTACCTCTGGGTATAACCTTATAGAAATGCATATACATGTTCACCAAAAGATATATACCAGGAAGTTCATCATAGCATTATTTACAAGTCTCAAACTGGAAAATACCCAAATGATCATCACCAAGAAAGGGATAAATTGTGATCTATTCATATAATGGACTACTATAAGAACAATGAAAAAGGATTACTGCTACAGGCAACAAAATGAGTACATCTCACAACATAATGTTGGACAGAAGAAGCCCAATAGCAGAGAAATATACTATATGATTCCATTTACATACAGTTCAAAAATTAGGAAAATAAATCTATGGCTTAGGAAGTCAAGATAGGAGTTACACTGGTGGAAGAGATGGGGTAGCAATTGGGAGGAGGCACAGTGGGGTTTTTGGTGGTGATGGTTGTGTTCTATTTCTTGACCTGGTTGGAGAATATACAAATGAAAATTCAGCAAGCTGTACAAATAAGATTTCAACATTTTTCTCTTTGTGTATTGTACTATACTATAAAAGTATAAATTAAAAACAAATCTAATCTATTAATTTAAAATAAAAAATCTAGTTTTTAAAATTTAGGGTAACTCTCTCCTTAACTACTACTTTTATTTCCCAAATATATGACAAGTGGCTCTGAATATGTAAAAGTGAATGAGTAGTGAGTAGGAATAAGAGGATTCTGCAAAAATTCATTTTTTAGATAAAAATGGAGAATGTATAAGAAAATCTACCTTTAATTACAGAAAAGTAACATTCTAAATAAACTGCTACTGCCATTTAAAAATTAGACTTCTTTTATGGAGGAAACTCTCTGGGCTTCCATTTATGATATTTTCTATGAAGAAGAGAAGGTTAGGCTGGGGACTCACAAGGAAGTATGCTCCTAAGTACTTTTAGGAGCCCTTGAAAAACTCAGTTTACAGTAAATTGAGATCATCTGGAAGAAACTGATTAGAAAATACGAATAGTGGTCAACTTACTCTTGATACTTATGCCTGAGAAGTCATTGGTGGACATTATATATCTTGGTTGTCATATTCTGGAAAAATGAAATGCAAAGCCTAGCCAAGATTCAGTTGTGGTAACACCAATGAACCTATATACTGTTTGGTTGTAAGAGAATTAATCATCTCTTCTGAAGACTCATAACATTCAGATCCATCCCTGATAAAACAATTACTTGAAAATTACCATTTTATGTTTGCTTAGGATTGAATGTAAGTAAGGACTAGCCATACAGATGGGCAAAGATGTAATACACTTGGGCATTTCTAAGAAAAGGATAACATTTTTCTCAGTATCCTTGGTTTTGCATGCTGGCCTAGTCTAGGTAAATAGAAGGAAATAGAAGGAAAGGTTTGAAGCTGAGAAGATAAATAGTTGAGGAAAGTCACAGACTTGTAGGAATTCAGAACAACACCACAAGTAGATTAAGAGGTTTTGTGACTCAAAGATTTATAATGTCAGTCTGCAACATAAGATGATATCATGAAGTAACTTCATTTCAAACCTACAGGGTAAACATTGATATTGTGCTATATTCTATACATACCCACTTAATGATGATTAGTCATAAGAACAACTAATCTATATGTGAATGCATTGTTCAATCCACAATTATCATTAACAGCCTCCTATTATACCTAGTATACCCGAAGACTCCATATGAGGTGCAATAGAAATAAACAACAAATAGTTTATTAATGTCCCCAAAGAATCTATGGAACCTAGTGGCACAACAGAAAAACTCATCAATAACTAAGACAAGGCAAAATGTAAATACCCTCAAGAATTGCCAAGAAAGTGATACAGGAGTTCAAAACAAAGAGAAAATGAGAGATTGAGTAAGACAAATAAGAGCAGGATGAGGGAGGGAGGTAGAGTTAAATTGGAGATTATCTATCTACCTATCTATCTAGTATATGTATTTTTTTGGAAGGTTTATACATGGGAATAGTAAATATTGGGAACAACAGTGGGAAAATTCATGACATTTTGGAGAAACATTTAGTTATTTTTCCATCTTTACTATCAACTACAATAGTTTGTAGGTTACATTTGACATCTACTAAAATGACTAAGATTACTGTTTCTTAGTAAGAAACCTTGTTTAAATTTCACTACAGAGAGGGCTTCTGGGTTGGTGAACACGCGGAGATGCTGGGAGAGTGGTGCGTCTAGAGAAGGCATGGGAACTCTGCTCCCATTCCCTGTGCCTTGCCCTATGCATCCCTTTCATCGGGCTGTTCCTGAGTTATATCATTTTCTGATCAACCACGGATCTACTATGTGGCTGTCAGGGTTCTGGTGCTCTAGAAGGGTGTCAGGCCTGAGCCTCTGAGGTGGGAGAGATGAGTTCAGGACACTGGTCCACCAGAGACCTCCCAGCCCCACATAATATCAAACGGTGAAAGCTCTCCCAGAGATCTCCATCTCTACGCTGAGACCCAGCTCCACTCGACCACAAGCTACAGTGCTGGACACCCTATGCCAAACAACTAGCAAGACAGGAACACGACCCCACCCATTATCAGAGAGGCTGCTTAAATTCATACTAAGTTCACAGAAACCCCAAAACACACCACTGGACACAGTCCTGCCCACCAAAAGACAAGATCCAGCTCCATACACAGAACACAGGCACCAGTCCCCTCCACCAGGAAGCCTACACAACCCACTGAACCAACCTCACCCACTGGGGGCAGACAGCAAAAACAACGGGAAGTACAAACCTGCAGCCTGTGAAAAGGAGACTCCAAACACAGTAAGTTAAGCAAAATGAGAAGACAGAGAAACACACAGCAGATGAAGGAGCAAGGTAAAAACCCACCAGACCAAACAAATGAAGAGGAAATAGGCAGTCTACCTGAAAAAGAATTCAGAGTGATGATGGTAAAGATGATCCAAAATCTTGGAAATAGAATGGAGAAAA
Source organism: Lipotes vexillifer (assembly GCF_000442215.2). NCBI lineage: Eukaryota > Metazoa > Chordata > Mammalia > Artiodactyla > Lipotidae > Lipotes > Lipotes vexillifer. The sequence goes on from NW_006772326.1 coordinate 2,223,063, forward strand.
TACAAGAAACATTTAACAAGGACCTAGAAGAACTAAAGAGCAAACAAAGAATGATGAACAACACAATAAATGAAATGAAAAATTCTCTAGAAGGAATCAATAGCAGAATAACTGAGGCAGAAGAATGGATAAGTGACCCGGAAGATAAAATAGTGGAAATAACTACCACAGAGCAGAATAAAGAAAAAAGAATGAAAAGAATTGAGGACAGTATCAGAGACCTCTGGGACAACATTGAATACACCAACATTCGAATTATAGGGGTCCCAGAAGAAAAAGAGAAAAATAAAGGGACTGAGAAAATATTTGAAGAGGTTATAGTTGACAACTTCCCTAATATGGGAAAGGGAATAGTCAATCAAGTCGAGAAAGAACAGAGAGTCCCATACAGGATAAATCCAAGGAGAAAAATACCAAGACACATATTAATCAAACTATCAAAAATTAAATACAAAGAAAAAGTAGTAAAAGCAGCAAGGGAAAAGCAACAAATAACGTACAAGGGAATCCCCATAAGGTTAACAACTGATCTTTCAGCAGAAACTCTGCAAGCCAGAAGGGTGTGGCAGGACATATTTAAAGTCATGAAAGGGAAAAACCTACAACCAAGATTATTCTACCCAGCAAGGATCTCATTCAGATTTGATGGAGAAATTAAAAGCTTTACAGAAAAGCAAAAGCTAAGAGAATTCAGCACCACCAAACCAGCCTTAAAACAAATGCTAAAGGAACTTCTCTAGGCAGGAAATACAAGACAAGCAAAAGACCTACAATAACAAACCCAAAACAATTAAGAAAATGGTAATAGGAACATACATATCAGTAACTACCTTAAATGTAAATGGATTAAGTCCTCCAACAAAAAGACATAGACTGGTTGAATGGATACAAAAATAAGACCCATATATATGCTGTCTACAAGAGACCCACTTCAGACCTTGGGACACATATAGACTGAAAGTGAGGGGATGGAAAAAGATATTCCATGCAAAGGGAAATCAAAAGAAAGCTGGAGTAGCAATTCTCATATCAGACAAAATACACTTTAGAATAAAGATTATTACAAGAGACAAAGAGGGACACTACATAATGATCAAGGGATCAATCCAAGAGGAAGATATAAAAACTGTTATATTTATACATACCCAAAACAGGAGCACCTCAATATATAAGGCAAATGCTAACAGCCATAAAAGGGGAAATCAACAGTAACACAATAATAGTAGGGGACTTTAACACCCCGCTTTCACCAATGGAGAAATCATCCAAAATGAAAATAAAGAAGGAAACACAAGCTTTGAATGATACGTTAAACAAAATGGACTTAATTGATATTTATAGGACATTCCATCTAAAACCAACAGAATACACTTTCTTCTCAAGTGCACAGGGAACATTCTCCAGGATAGATCATATCTTGGGTCACAAATCAAGCCTTGGTAAATTTAAGAAAACTGAAGTCATATCAAGTACCTTTTCTGACCACAACACTATTAAGACCAGATGTCAATTACAGGAAAAAAAACTGTAAAAATACAAAAACATGGAGGCTAAACAATCCACTACTAAATAAGCAAGAGATCACTGAAGAAATCAAAGAGGAAATCAAAAAGTACCTAGAAACAAATGACAAGGAAAACATGATGACCCAAAGCCTTTGGGATGCAGCAAAAGCAGTTCTAAGAGGGAAGTTTATAGCAATACAATCGTACCTCAAGAAACAAGAAACATCTCAAATAAACAACCTAAACTTACACCTAAAGCAATTAGAGAAAGAAGAACAAAAAAACCCCAAAGTTAGCAAAAGGAAAAAAATCATAAAGATCACATCAGAAATAAATGAAAAAGAAATGGAAACGGTAGCAAATATGAATAAAACTAAAGGCTGGTTCCTGAGAAGGTAAACAAAATTGATAACCCATTAGCCAGACTCATCAAGAAAAAGTGCGAAAAGACTGAAATCGACAGAATTAGAAATGAAAATGAAGTAACAACTGACACTGCAGAAATACAAAGGATCATGAGAGATTACTACAATCAACTATATTCCAATAAAATGGACAACCTGGGAGAAATGGACAAGTTCTTAGAAAAGAAGAAAATTCTGAGACTGAACCAGGAAGAAATAGTATATATGAACACACCAATCACAAGCACTGAAATTGAAACTGTGATTAAAAATCTTCCAACAAACAAAAGCCCAGGACCAGATGGCTTCACAGGAGAATTCTATCATAACATTTAGAGAAAAGCTAACACCTATGCTTCTCAAACTCTTCCAAAATATAGCAGAGGGAGGAACACTCCCAAACTCATTCTACGAAGACACCATCATCCTGATACCAAAACCAGACAGAGATAATACAAAAAGAAGAAAATTACAGACCAATATCACTGATGTATATAGATGCAAAAATCCTCAACAAAACACCAGCAAACCAAATCCAACAACACAAAAAAAGGATCATACACCATGATCAAACGGGATTTATCCCAGGGATGCAAGGATTCTTTAATATACACAAATCAATCAATGTGATACACTATATTAACAAATTGAAGAATAAAAACCATATGATCATTTCAACATTTGCAGAAAAAGCTTTTGACAAAATTCAACACCCATTTATGATAAAAATCCTCCAGAAAGTAGGCGTAGAGGGAACTTACCTCAACATAATAAAGGCCTTATGTTACAAACCCACAGCCAACATCATTCTCAATGGTGAAAAACTGAAAGCATTTCCACTAAGATCAGGAACAAGACAAGGTTGCCCACTCTCACCACTATTATTCAACATAGTTTTGGAAGTTTTAGCCACAGCAATCAGAGAAGGAAAAGAAATAAAAGGAATCTAAATCATAAAAGAAGTAAAACTGCCACTGTTTTCAGATGACATGATACTATACACAGAGAATCCTAAAGATGCTATCAGAAAACTACTAGAGTTAGTCAATGAATTTCGTAAAGTAGCAGGATACATAACAAATGCACAGAAATCTCTTGCATTCCTATACACTCATGATGAAAAATCTGAAAGAGAAATTAAGGAAACAGTTGCATTTACCATTGCAACAAAAAGAATAAAATACCTAGGAATAAACCTACCTAACGAGACAAGATCTGTATGCAGAAAACTATAAGACACTGGTGAAAGAAAGTAAAGATGATACAAACATGGAGAGATATACCATGTTCTTGGATTGGAAGGATCAACATTGTGAAAATGACTACACTACCCAAAGCAATCTACAGATTCAATGCAATCCCTATCAAACTACCAATGGCATTTTTCACAGAGCTAGAATAAAAAATTTCACAATTTGTATGGAAACACAAAAGACTGCAAATAGCCAACGCAATCTTGAGAAAGAAAAACGGAGCTGGAAGAATCAGGCTCCCTGACTTCAGACTACACTACAAAGGTACAGTAATCAAGACAGTATGGTACTGGCACAAAAACAGAAATATAGATCAATGGAACAGGATAGAAAGCCCAGAGATAAACCCCCACACATATGGTCACCTTATCTTTGATAAAGGAGGCAAGAATATACAATGGAGAAAAGACAGCCTCTTCAATAAGTGGTGCTGGGAAAACTGGACAGCCACATGTAAAAGAACGAAATTAGAACCCTCTCTAACACCATACACAAAAATCAACTCAAAATGGATTAAAGACCTAAATGTAAGGCCAGACACTAGAAAACTCTCAGAGGGAAACATAGGCAGAACACTCTATGACATAAATCACAGCAATATCCTTTTTGACCCACCTCTTAGGGTAATGGATATAAAACCAAAAATAAACAAATGGGACCTAATGAAACTTAAAAGCTTTTTCACAGCAAAGGAACCCATAAACAAGACGAAAAGACAACCCTCAGTATGGGAGAAAATAATTGCAAATGAAGCAACTGACAAAGGATTAATCTCCAAAATATACAAGCAGCTCGTGCAGCTCAATATCAAAAAACCAAACAGCCCAATCCAAAAATTGGCAGAAGACTTAAATAGACATTTCTCCAAAGAAGACAGACAGATTGCTAACAAGCACATGAAAGGATGCTCAATATCACTAATCATTAGAGAAATGCAAATCAAAACTACAATAAGGTATCACCTCACACCAGTCTGAATGGCCATCAGCAAAAAATCTACAGACAATAAATGCTGGAGAGGGTGTGGAGAAAAGGGAACCCTCTTGCACTGCTGGTGGGAATGTAAATTGATACAGCCACTATGGAGAACAGTATGGAGGCTCCTTAGAAAACTAAAAATAGAACTGCCATACGACCCAGCAATCCCACTACTGGGCATATACCCTGAGAAAATCATAATTTAAAGAGTCATGTACCACAGTGTTCATTGCAGCTCCATTTACAATAGCCAGGACATGGAAGCAACCTGAGTGTCCATCAACAGATGAATGGATAAAGAAGATGTGGCACATATATACAATGGAATATTTACTCAGCCATAAAAAGAAACGAAATTGAGTTATTTGTAGTCAGGTGGATGGACCTACAGTCTATCATACAGAGTGAAGTAAGTCAGAAAGAGAAAAACAAATACCGTATGCTAACACATATATATGTGGAATCTAAGAAGAAAAAAAAAAGGTCATGAAGAACCTAGGGGCAAGACGGGAATAAAGACACAGACCTACTAGAGAATGGACTTGAGGATATGGGAAGGGGGAAGGGTAAGCTGTGACAAAGTGAGAGAGTGGCATGGACATATATACACTACCAAATGTAAAATCGATAGCTAGTGGGAAGCAGCCGCATAGCACAGGGAGATCAGCTCGGTGCTTTGTGTCCACCTAGAGGCGTGGGATAGGGAGAGTGGGAGGGAGATCCAAAAGGAAGGAGATATGAGGATATATGTGTATGTATAGATGATTTACTTTGTTATAAAGCAGTAACTAACACACCATTGTAAAGCAATTATACTCCAATAAGGATGTTAAAAAAATAAAGGGTACAAACTTTCACTCAGAAGATGAATAAGGTCTGAGGATCTAACGTTAAAAATTGTGACTACAGTTGATAACACTGTATTGTATAATATGCTAAGAGTGTAGTATCTTTACACCATGTATGTGTATATCAAATTATCACAATGCACACTTCAAATATCTTACAGATCTGTCAATTACACCTTAATAAAGCTGAAATAAAAACAAAACAAAAACAAAAAATTACACTACAGTCATTCTTGCTTAATACAGCCAACAAGAAATCCATAGTAACCAAAAGCCCTCCCCTGCTCTTCCTATAGAAGGAAACGTCATAAAATAAATAATTATTAGAGAACTGTGTAAGTTTAAAAAATCTTGAGTAAATTATGTCAGCACAGATTTGGTACCATCTGTACCCCTTGACTCTGTAACACAGGCCTGAGGACTGATATTCAGAATGATGTCCTTGATAACTGTATGTGCCTCTACCAAAGACCCAAGTATCTTTAATATATATTCTCAGAAACATTATTTAGAAATATTTTCAGCTAAAGTTTAAGCAAAATAAGTATTCTGATGAATTTTAGAAAATAAAGCCATCCAGAACACATCATTTTTCAAATATTCTTTCTACTGAGGACTCAATGTTGTTACAGAATAAAGCCTCAGCTGCTGCTTAATCCAGGGTAATGGGAGACCTGAGGTTCATTTTAGGGAAGTGGAGCATGGACACAGTGAACTTTAATTCCCTGGTATTCAACAAAAGTTTAGTTTAGTTGTGATAAACACTTTACATGTAATTCACTCGCTTAATCTTCTCATCAATCCTTTGAAGGAGTGCTGTTATCATCCTTATATTAGAGATGAGGAAGTTGAAGCTTGGAGAGGTTAAGTAACTTGTTCAAGGTCAACAGACAGCCAAGATTCAAAACCAAGTTTGTTTGACTTCAAAAGGCACTACAGGGGCTTCCCTGGTGGCGCAGTGGTTGAGAGTCCGCCTGCCGATGCAGGGGACATGGGTTCGTGCCCCGGTCCGGGAAGATCCCACATGCCACGGAGCGGCTGGGCCCGTGAGCCATGGCTGCTGAGCCTGCACGTCTGGAGGCTGTGCTCCGCAACGGGACACACACAAAAAATAATAGTAATAATTGGGAGGCTAGAAAGGGAAGGAGAAAGAAAGGAAGACAGAGCGTGAGCAACACAGTGGGAGAGAAAAGGCTGAGAGCAAGTAACCAAGTGCAAGAGAGTCGAATGGAAGAGAAGAGAGAAAAAGGAATTTAAAAAGACATAAAAAACCCAAATCAAAGTTTGCTCATTTGCTGTATAAAGTTAGCAAAACTTAGAATAATACAATAAATGTAGTATGCAGATAAATAATTTTCCAAAAATTTGTCTTTTTATGATAATAAGAGCTCTTATACTAAGACTTTAAGTTCAAAAGTCCTATCCTGAAATCTGGTGTGAAACTAGATACAATCAGACTAGCTAGCCCAGATGTCGAGTCCAGTATATTTAACAACTTAAGGTATGATTTAAAAAATCAGTAGGCATGTGATAGATTCTTTATTAAATAATCCAGGGATATTAGGTAACTTTAGAAAAAAATAATATTTATATCCTAAGAAAAATACTAGTTCCAAATTTTTTAAAAAAAAAGGAACTTTGATACATCAGAAAGGGCAAATAAACTACTAAGAAGAGTTTTTACAAAAAACTGATAAGAACTAATATCCCTAAAATACAAATAGTTATACAAATCAATAGAAAAATGAATACAGGGCATAAGCAGACAATAGGAGATGAAAATGGCTAGTGTTCATATGAAAAAGCATTTAGTTGTACTAGAAATTTTTTTAAAAAGTAAACTAAAATATAAATGCAATTTTTACTTAATGAATCAGAAAGATTAAAACCAATACTATTCAGTGTTGCATCTGGTGCTCTGTTGAGACAGGTACACTTAAAACATTGCTGGTAGTAATATATTATAAAATAGTATAACCTTTCTGGAGGACAACTGGAATTATGTACCAAATATTTAAAAAAGAAATATGCCCCTCGACTTAATGAAGTCAGATACACAGACAAAGATTTGGGTTAAAAGGATATTCATTCCAGTTATCTATAATAGCAGTCTGTTGGGAAATGGTTATGTAAATACAGAATTTATTTCTGGGTGTGGTATAAAGTAGGAGATTAATTGAATTTTTTCCCACGTGGCTAACTAATTGACCCAGTATCACTTACTGACTAGCTCAACCATTCCCCACTGATGTAAGACTATACCTCTGCTTACATATCTGTAGTGGTCTGTGGCATTCAATTCTCTTCCACTGGGTTCTTTATTACCTCCTGTAAATATTACATAGACTTACTGGCACAATTTTAGAATGAGTCTTGATATTGGGTGGAACAAGTTTCTCTGCTTTCACATATTGTTTCAAAAACATTTTGGCTGTTTTCCCCCTCCCACTTTTCTTACGTTTTAGAAACAGCTTATTAAAGTCCTCCAAAGATCCTTCTGGGATTCTGAATAGAACTTATGGATGCATTTGAAAGAAATGATATATTTTAGATATCAAGACTTCCCACCCAAGTTCATGATGTAGGTCTTCATTTATTTAAGTATTCTTTATGTATATGCATATCTGTATCTATATCAATATCTATATCTAATGGGAAGATACAACTTTTGTTGTATTTATTCCTTATAGGAACCTTATTATTTTATTGTTATTATAAATGGTATATTAAAAGTAACTTTCTGGTTTTGGCTGGTATATAGAAATGTAACTGATTTTTGTATACTGATCTTATATCTAGCAACTTAGAGAAACTTTTAACGAGTTTCCTTCCTGATGGCACTTTCCCCTATATTAGGGGGATATCTGAGAACTCTGAGGTATGAAAATTGTCAGGCATGATTCAAAATGTGAATGTGAGTAGGGAAGAAGGGAGACAAGTGAGTCATCCTCTCCCCTCCTGACTCTGGTAATAATGAGATATGGAGGGCTCTCGTCTGAAATGGTGCCCATCCCCAGGTGGGGAGCCCTTGTCTCTCTGAGGTGGGCTGCTCAGAATTTACAAACTGTTGCTGTATTTAGTTTGGGAACTGGTTCCTTCTCATCCTTCAGGTTTTAGCCTACCTGTCACCTCTTCACTGACTCCTGATTGGCATCTGTCAGCCCTCACCTGTGCCTGCCCTTATTCCCTATTACAGAATCCAGTTCATGCCTTTCATGGTAGCTAATGATCACTTTCTGAGTGTTTATTTGTTTGGTCATGTTCCTGTTTACTGTCTCTCCTCCTTGTCAATTGCAAACTTCATAAGAGCAGAGATCAGGTCTGTTTTGTTTATTTCTGTACTCTTGGTACCTGTCACTTAGCTTAAAGATTAAAAAAAATATATTTGTAGACTGAATGAGTTAAATATGTAAAACATCTGTTTCAATTTTTAATGTGAATAATAAATTGGATCATCAGTTAAAATATATCTTACTTGTATAATTTTATTTTATCTTCCTAACTGCCTTTTAAAATAGGCACTGCTGGTCTCCATGTGACAAATGAGGTAACTAAGGCACAGGGAAATAAGTAACATGGTCCAAACTAATAGCCAGAAATCAGTAGAATTGAAAACAGAACCCAAATCATCTAACTCAAAAGCCATACAAAACAATAAAAAGAGAAAGAAAAAAGGGAGAAAGAGAAGACAAGAGAAAGGAAGAATAGAGGGAGGAAAGTTCATTCATTCCTGACCTTTCCATCTTAAGGGCATATCACACCACTTATTCTGCTAAGAACTCCTTAACTCACACTTTAAGTCTTCTAGGAAGCCTCATACCTCTCAAAGACATTTCAGGCCAGTAGACAGATTAAGAATACGTTCAAGCAACACTGTTCTACGTGAATCATATAGAGCAGGAAATAAAAGGAGTTTGCAGTTACAGAATAAGTGTTTTTTCTTGGCTACATTTTACCAGGACAAAACTTGCTGGTAAAGTCAGGCACACAACCAAGTCTGATAATTGTAAGAAGTATTTACAACATGATTTAAGTTTCAGTTTCACGTTCCAATTCATTGTCTTATAATTTATCTGCCTTAGTCAACTTTACACAAAACTTTGGCTCTCTCCCTTCACATTGAAAAGCCACGTGAGAATATCTTTCCAGTTGTACTACAGTTGAGAGGGTAGAAATAGAATTACTTTCTATTGGAATCATTATTTCAAGAAAGAATACTGTACTCAACTTTCATTTTAATCAGTGATACTATTTGTCCCCTTTCCTTTCTTTGTCCCTAAGTCTGATGATAAAATGGTAATTTCCATTAATTCTGATCAGCTGGCTTCACTCGGTGACGTAAAAAGAAGGAAAGGAATCCCCTACTGTTTCCAGTCTCCATGCAGTAAAAGAAAAAGTACTAGCCCCTAAGTTAATAATACCACGTGTGTGATTTGGAGGGGGAAAACACTTTCCGGCCAAAGGGTAATCCACGTATAAGAGCTGATCGCTAGGTGAAACACACTGACAGAATGAGATGTTATCAGACTCTATCAACACAAGAATTCAGAATCGCTGAGAACTGCTTCTCACCTCTTTCTGAACTCAAACAGAGTAATATGGTGCTGATGAAATTCTGTCTGCTACAGGAGGACATAACAGTTCATTCTTAATCCAAAGTGGTTTACCAGGGACGGACAGTGACATGACGTAGAGCTTAGTTAGAGATCCCAACCTCAGGATCCGACATACCCATGACCGAGACATCATATTCGATCAGCAGCGTCGCTTCTTGTCCACACTGTTTGAGAATACTCATGGCCTCAGCATGTGTGGTTCCAAGAAGCCGAATTCCATCCACACTGAGCAACCTATCACCAGGTTTGATTGTGCCCTCTCTGAAGGGAGAATAAAGAAATAGTCATTAATTTAGCATCATGGGACTTAGCATTAATAGTCACTTAGCCAAAGAGGCTCTTTCACACACATTCTACCATCTATCCCATTTGCATTTCCTTTTAAGCATCAAGTGTGACATTAAGAGAGTAAAGAGGTAACCCTCACCAGAAAGTTGCTACAATATGAAAATCAGTAATAAGAAAATAACTACACATTAGCAAATAACCAGGTCACCCACGATGAACTCTTGGGGTGTAAAAGTAATAAAGGCACATTTTCTCTTTTCTAGGTTTTTGCCAAAATGTCTAAAACTGATTTATCAGAGCCCAGGAAATAGCACTCACCTACTTTCCCAAAGCCAGGTGAGCAGAAAAGTCTGCTGATTTCATTCAATTTATCACCAGTGAACCCAAACTGGATGGGGAATGCTGGTGAAAAATTTCCCTAGTCTGTAAATTTTCCTACTGATTTATAAGGCCATTTGATGATCATCAAATTGATTCAGTCTCACATTCAATGGAAAAGGCAGGCAAATACTATTCTCCCTTCTGTGGCCATAGACACTCAAAGGCACTGGGAGAAGATGCCTCAGGACAGTAATGACACCACTAAAATGTAGCCAGAGAGGCTACCAGATTATAACCCTCCTGCCTCAGGGAGGGTCAATGAAGATAAGAAAATCAGATGTGGGGATTACAAGTTTAGGATTTGGAAAGAATAAAAATGCTGTCTTAAATATCTTTCATCCAGCAACTCTCTATGTATTTTGCCTCTAAATCTTTACCTTAAATTCTTAGATTTCCTTTAGTCCTCCGTTAATTTGGTAATACGTTGCTCACAAACTAGTAGCCTGCTCCTGACACTTCTGTCAACTCCAACTCTAAAATGTTACTAAGAAATAGAAATATTCTCATTTGCTTCAAGAAGAATAATTCACAAGAAAAGGCAGGAGAAGGAAAAAAAACGGCAAAATTTCCTTGGAAATTTTGACTTTGTATTATCCTCTGCAAAGGCAAATACACTTTAGTGCAGAGGAGAACCCAGTGTCTCCATATTTTCTCACTTTATATTAAACATCGACTTAAGAAACAAACTAAGCTAACAGTATGAGCTTTGAAGGAAAATAAATCTGAATTTCTACCCTAGCTGGCAAGTCATTTAACCATACTGGGCCTCAGTTTTGTCACCTGTAAATCTGGATAAAAATACCTGATTTAGTGGGTGGTTGTGAAGATAAAATAAGATAATGTCTGCCAAGTACTGAGCACAGTTCCTGGCCCATGGTGGGTCACTCAACAAGTGGTATTCATTATTATTATTACTATTTCGAGTGCTTAAGAAAGGTTTTTAAAAATCCATCCTAGGCTGAAACATAGTGCAGAGTCAGGGGTAATCAGTGAGTCTTCCTCCTCTCCTTCAACTATATTTAGTGGCAGGCATTGTGTTCCCTACCATTATGGAGCAGACTTTTCGCTGTGGGAAATTAATTCAAAGATAAGCATCTCTTGAGACATCTAAGTCGTGAGTTTACTTGGGACTCCCAAGGTTTATTGTAGGAAAGCTGAAGGAGCTTCTTTCAGATATTCAAATTAGCCAGGAAGAGAATGCTCTAAACACTAACACTGACAATATTCCTTCCCTTTTACTAAAAGTCGCTTCTATTCTGACATACATAATCATCATCAAAGGGTGATAATCATGATAAGGACGTTGCCAATAATAAGAGTCAGAGAACACCACCACCTGTCTTTTCAGGTTAGTATATTACCAATTGGAGAGGACTCATTTCAAGGACCTGCTGTTAAAGGGCCAGCTGCCTTTTTTTTTTTTTATAATTAAGTTTTATTGGAGTATAGTTGCTTTACAATGTTGTGTTAGTTTCTACTGTACAGCAAAGTGAATCAGCTATACATATACATATATCCCCTCTTTTCTGGATTTCCTTCCAGGATGAAAGGCCTCCTGCAAGGCACCATAAATCTCTAATCTTTGATAAAACAAAAAACCTTGAAAGGTATGCATTATCATCTACATTTTATAGTTGGAGGGAACTGAGCTTAGAGCTGTTAAGTCATTTGCCAAAAACACAGGGTAGCAAGCATTGAATCTGGAGTCAAACTTTCTTCTGATTCTGCAGCCTGAACTCTTTTGTTTTCACATTCCAACATATTTACTTAAGACCTGTTACTATGAAATTTCTAATTCATTAACTTCTATGCCAAACTCCCCAGCTTTATTTAATCTATTTGGATAGTGACACAGAAAGATGAAGTTTACCTGTCAGCAGGCCCTCCAGGACGAACACATGTTATTACAACCGGACGAGATTTATTTCTGTCATCATGTGCTCCCCCTAGCAAAGAAAAGGAATACGGCTCAAAAAATGCTCTCATTGCTGCCATTAAAAAATTCACTTACAAAATGCCAGCTGAGAAACTGAAACAAATTTTATTGTTGTATGGAGGAATACATATAATGTTTCCTTCTGGCACATAGTAGACTTTAAAATCCTATTCATTTTATATAGAATATAATTGTTGAAGTCAACATTTCTCCTCCTCTCAATAAATATATGGCTGTAATCGGGGTGAGATATAAAATGTTTAACAAGTACTGTGATAAGAGCATCAAATAATTATAAATACTAGCCCAATTAGAACAGCTGCTGGCTATAAACAAAGTGTAGGTGGGTATATTTGGTGTCAATCAACCTGGGCTGTTATACTGGTGAGTCTACAACGTGACATGAAGCAAAAACTAAAGGAAAAAAAATCCAAATATTAAAAAAAAGAAAAATTCAAGTGGCTGAAGTGGCCTTCATTAAAAATGGGGTGTTCAAAATATTAGTGCATTCTAAAAGCACTACATTTTTAGTGCCCACCACATTTATTTTTTTAACGTTTTTATTGGAGTATAATTGCTTTACAGTGGTGTGTTAGTTTCTGCTTTATAACAGTGTGAATCAGTTATACGTATATATATATATCCCCATATCTCTTCCCTCTTGCGTCTCCCTCCCACCCTCCCTACCCCACCCCTCTAGGTGGTCACAAAGCACCGAGCTGATCTCCCTGTGCTATGTGGCTGCTTCCCACTAGCTATCTTTTTTACATTTCGTAGTGTACAGCTGTCCATATATACACTACCACTCTCTCACTTTGTCCCAGCTTACCCTTCCCCCTCCCCGTGTCCTCAAGTCCATTCTCTAGTAGGTCTGCATCTTTACTCTCATCTTGCCCCGAGGTTCTTCATGACCGTTTTTTGTTTTTTAGATTCCATATATATGTGTTAGCATATGGTATTTGTCTTTCTCTTTCTGACTTACTTCACTCTGTATGACAGACTCTAGGTCCACCCACCTCACTACAAATAACTCAATTTCATTTCTTTTTATGGCTGAGTAATATTCCATTGTGTATACGTGCCACACCTTCTTTATCCATTCATCTGTCAATGGACACTTAGGTTGCTTCCATGTCCTGGCTATTGTAAATAGAGCTGCAATGAACATTGTAGTATCCCCCACATTTGATGTGGGTTTAAAAAAAAAAAAATTAATTAATTAATTTTTAGCTGCGTTGGGTCTTCATTGCTGTGTGCGGGCTTTCTCTAGTTGAGGTGAGCTGGGGCGACTCCTGGTTGTGGTGTGTGGTCTTCTCATTGCAGTGGCTTCTCTTGTTGTGGAGCATGGGCTCTAGGCGTGCGGGCTTCAGTAGTTGTGGCACGTGGGCTCAGTAGTTGTGGCTCGCAGGCTCTGGAGTGCAGGCTCAGTAGTTGTGGCGCATGGGCTTAGCTGCTCTGTGGCATGTGGGATCTTCCCGGACTAGGGCTCAAACCCATGTCCCCTGCACTGGCAGGTGGATTAACTACTGTGCCACCAGGGAAGTCCCTGATGTGTTTTGATGTTACATTTTACATCTTTTTATTTTGTATCCCTTGACAAATTTTTGTAGTTACAGCTAATTTTACTACTTCTGTCTTTTAACCTTCATACTAACTTTATAAATGGTTGATCCACTACCTTTACCATATATTTGACTTTACCAGTGAGATTTTTTCTTTCATATATTTTCTTATTTATATTTAGGGCCATTTCTTCTCAGCTTAAAGACGTCCCTAAAGGGACATTTCTTGTAGGGCCAGTTCAGTGGTAATGAACTACTTTTGCTTTTGCTTGTCTGGAAAACTCTTTATCTCTCCTTCAATTCTGAAAGTTAACCTTGCCAGGTAGAGTATTCTTGGAAGTTTTTTCCTTTTAGCACCTTGAGTATATCATGTCACTCCTTTCTGGCCTGCAAATTTTCTGCTGAAAAATCAGTTGATAGTCTTATGGGAGTTCCCTTGTATATAACGAGTTGTCTTTCTCTTTCTGCTTTGAGTCTCTCTTTATCTTAACTTTTGACAGTTTAATTATAATGTGTCTTGGTATGGATCTCTTTGGGCTCATCTTGTTTGGGATTCTCTGTGCTTCCCAAACCTGGATGTCTATTTCCTTCCCCAGGTTAGAAATGTTTTCAGCCATTATTTCTTCAAATAAGTTTTCTGCCCCTTTCTCTCTCTCTCTTCTCTTTCTGGGACCCTTATAAAGTGAATGCTAGTATGCTACATGTTGTCCCACAAGTCCCTTAAGTTCTTCTCATTTTTAAAAATTCTTTTTTCTTTTTGCCATTCTGTTTGGATGATTTCTACTACCTTGTCTTCCAGGTCACTGATCTGTTCTTCTGTTTCAACTAGTTTGCTATTGAATCCCTCTAGTGTATTTTTCAGTTCAGTTACTGTATTCTTCAGCTTTATGACTTCTGTTTGGTTCTTTCTTATGTGTTCTTTCTCTTTGTTGAAGTCCTCACTGTGTTCTTCATTCTTCTCCTGAGTTGGGTGAGCATCTTTATGACCATTACTTTGAACTCTTTATCAGGTAAATTACTTATCTCCATTTCATTAGGGTTTTTTTTTTTCCCCTGAAGTTTTATCTTGTTCCTTTATGTTGGAACATATTCTTCCGTCTCCTCATTTTGCTTGACTCTCTGTGTTTGTTTTGATGTATTATGCAAAACAGCCATCTCTCAGTCTTCAAAGATTGTCCCACACTCGATGTGGCCCTTTCATAATTTCTTGGGGAGTATGAATTCAGCTGTTTCTGGGGTTCTTTTCAGAGTAAACTGTTTAATGTGTAGCTGTATGTTTGTTGTGTCTGTGTTAGGAACTGAGTTCAGGATCTTCCTACCAACCATCTTGAACCACCCTCTATCCATTTCCACTTTCTTAACTATTGTTTGCGTGACCTGATTTGCTCATACATCACCATCCTGGCTGCCCATCTGGATGGTCTCTAGTTTGCCAGTATTTGATAAATATGAATGTTACCATCATATGACATATTTTTGGGTTTTTTTTTAAATTTTGTTTTTAATTTAATTTAATTTATTTTTTATAGCATGTTCTTATTAGTTATCTTTTTTTTTTCTTTGCGGTACGTGGGCCTCTCACTGTTGTGGCCTCTCCCGTTGCGGAGCACAGGCTCTGGATGTGCAGGCTCAGTGGCCATGGCTCACGGGCCTAGCTGCTCTGTGGCACATGGGATCTTCCCGGACTGGGGCACGAACCCATGTTCCCTGCATTGGCAGGTGGACTCTCAAACACTGCGCCACCAGGGAAGCCCTAGTTATCTATTTTATACATATTAGTGTGTATATGTCAATACCAATCTCCCAATTCATCCCACCCCCCACCCCCCCGCTTTCCCCCTTTGGTGCCCATACGTTTGTTCTCTACATCTGTATCTCTATTTCTGCCTTGCAAACCAGTTCATCTGTACCATTTCTCTAGATTCCACATATATGCATTAATATACAATATTTTTCTCTTTCTGACTTACTTCACTCAATATGACAGTCTCTAGGTCCATCCATGTCCCTACAAATAACGCAATTTCGTTCCTTTTTATGGCTAATATTCCATTGTATATATGTAGCACATCACCTCTATCTATTCATCTGTCGATGGGCATTTAGGTTGTTTCCATGACCTGGCTATTGTAAATAGTGCTGCAATGAACATTGGGGTGCATGTGTCTTTTTGAATTATGGTTTTCTCTGGTATATGCCCAGTAGTGGGATTGCTGGGTCATATGGTAGTTCTATTTTTAGTTTTTTAAGGAACCTCCATACTGTTCCCCATAGTGGCTGTATCAATTTACATTCCCAACAACAGTGCAAGAGGGTTCCCTTTTCTCCACACCCTCTCCAGCATCTATTGTTTGTAGATTTTCTGATGATGCCCATTCTAACTGGTGTGAGGTGATACCTCATTGTAGTTTTGATTTGCATTTCTCTAATAACTGGTGATGTTGAGCAGCTTTTCATGTGCCTCTTGGTCATCTGCATGTCTTCTTTGGAGAAATGTCTATTTAGGTCTTCTGTCCATTTTTGGATTGGGTTGTTTGTTTTTTTGATATTGAGCTGCATGAGCTGTTTATATATTTTGGAGATTAATCCTTTCTCCGTTGATTCATTTGCAAATATTTTCTCCCATTGTGAGGGGTATCTTTTCATCTTATTTATGGTTTCCTTTGCTGTGCAAAAGCTTTTAAGTTTCATTAGGTCCCATTTGTTTATTTTTGGTTTTATTTCCATTACTTTAGGAGGTGGGTCAAACAATATCTTGCTGTGATTTATGTCAATATGAGGTTCTTCCTATGTTTTCCTCTAAGAGTTTTATAGCGTTCAGTCTTACATTTAGGTCTTTAATTCATTTTGAGTTTACATTTGTGTATGGTGTTAGGGAGTGTTCTAATTCCATTCTTTTACATGTAGCTGTCCAGTTTTCCCAGCA
Organism: Lipotes vexillifer; assembly: GCF_000442215.2. NCBI lineage: Eukaryota > Metazoa > Chordata > Mammalia > Artiodactyla > Lipotidae > Lipotes > Lipotes vexillifer. The sequence continues at coordinate 2,239,760 of NW_006772326.1, forward strand.
CCACTTATTGCAGAGACTGTCTTTTCTCCATTGCATATCTTTGCCTCCTTTGTCACAGATTAGTTCACCGTAGGTGTGTGGGTTTATCTCTGGGCTTTGTATGTTGTTCCATTGATCTATATTCCTGTTTTTGTCCCAGTACCATATTGTCTTGATTACTGTAGCTTTGTAGTATAGTCTGAAGTCAGGGAGCCTGATTCCTCCAGCTCCATTTTTTCCCCTCAAGATTACTTTGGCTATTTGGGGTCTTTTGTGTCTCCATACAAATTTTAAGATTTTTTATTCTAGTTCTGTAAAAAATGCCATTGGTAATTTGATAGCGATTGCATTGAATTTGTAGATTGCTTTGGGTATTATAGTCATTTTCGCAATGTTGATTCTTCCAGTCTAAGAAAATGGTATATCTCCCCTACTGTTTGTGTCATCTTTGATTTCTTTCATCAGCATCTTAGAGTTTTCTGAGTACAGGTCTTTTACCTCCATAGGTAGATTTATTCCTAGGTATTTTATTCTTTTTGCTGCAATGGTGAATGAGATTGTTTCCTTAATTTCTTTTTCTGATGTTTCATTGTTAGTGTATAGGAATGCAAGAGATTTCTGTGCATTAATTTTGTGTCCTGCAACTTTACAAAATTCATTGATTAGCTGTAGTAGTTTTCTGGTGGCATCTTTAGGATTATCTATGTATAGGATCATGTCATCTGCAAACAGTGACAGTTTTACTTATTCTTTTCCAAATCTGTATTTCTTTTATTTTTCTTCTCTGATTGCTATGGCTAGGACTTCCTAAACTATGTTGAATAATAGTGGCGAGAGTGGATATCCTTGTCTTGTTCCTTATCTTGGTGGAAACGGTTTCAGTTTTTCACTGAGAATGATGTTTGCTGTGGGTTTGTTGTATATGGTTTTTATTATGTTGAGGTAGGTTACCTCTGTGTCCATTTTCTGGAGAGTTTTATCATAAATGGATGTTGAATTTTGTCAAAAGCTTTTCCTGCATCTATTGAGATGATCATGTGGTTTTTATTCTTCAATTTGTTAATATGATATTCCACATTGATTGATATGTGTATATTGAAGAACCCTTGCATCCCTGGGATAAATCCCACTTGATCATGGTGTATGATCCTTTTAATGTGCTGTTGCATTCTGTTTGCTGGTATTTTGTTAAGGACTTTTGCATCTATATTCATCAGTGATATTGGTCTTTAATTTTCTTTTTTTGGTAGTATCTTTGTATGGTTTTGGAATCTGGGTGATGGTGACATTGTAGAATGAGTTTGGGAGTGTTTCTTCCTCTGCAATTTTTTGGAAGAGTTTGCGAAGGATGGGTGTTAGCTCTTTGCTAAATGTTTGATAGAATTCACCTGTGAAGGCATCTGGTAGTGGACTTTTGTTTGTTGGAAGATTTTTTAAAAAAAATTATTCATTTACTTAACTAATTAATTTATTTTTGGCTGCATTGGGTCTTTGTTGTTGTGCACAGGCTTTCTCTAGTTGTAATGAGTGGGGGCTACTCTTTGTAGTGGTGTGCAGGCTTCTCATTGCGGTGGCATCTCTTGTTGCAGAGCACGGGCTCTAGGTGCATGGGCTTCAGTAGTTTCGGCACGTGGGTTCAGTAGTTGTGGCTCATGGGCTTCAGAATGCAGGCTCAGTAGTTGTGGCATATGGGTTTAGTTGCTCTGTGGCATGTGGGATCTTCCCAAACCAGGGCTCGAATCCCTGTCTCCTGCATTGGCAGGCTGATTCTTAATCACTGCACCACCAGGGAAGCAGTTGGAAGATTTTTAATTAAAGTTTCAATTTCATTACTTGTGATTGGTCTGTTCATATTTTCTATTTCTTCCTAGTTCAGTCTAGGAAGGTTATATCTTTCTAATAATCTGTCCATTTCTTCCAGGTTGTCCATTTTATTGGCATAGAGTTGCTTTTAGTCGTCTCATGATGCTTTGTATTTCTGCAGTGTCCATTGTAACATCTCCTTTTTCATTTCTAATTTTATTGATTGGAGTCCTCTCCCTCTTTCTCTTGATGAGCCTGGCTAAAGGTTTATCAATTTTGTATATCTTCTCAAAGAACCAGCTTTTAGTTTTATTGATCTTTGCTTCTATTTCATTTATTTCTCCTCTCACCTTTATGATTTCTTTCCTTCTACTAACTTTGGGTTTTGTTTGTTCTTCTTTCTCTAGTTCCTTTAAGTGTAAGGTCACATTGTTTATTTGAGATGTTTCTTGTTTCTTGAGGTAGGATTGTATTGCTACAAACTTCCGTCTTAGAACTGCTTTTGCTGCATACCGTAGGTTTTGGATCATCGTGTTTTCATCCTCATTTGTTTCTAGGTATTTTTTGATTTCCTCTTTGATTTCTTCAGTGATCTCTTGGTTATTCAGTAACATACTGTTTAGCCTCCATGTGTTTGTGATTTTTACAGTATTTTTTTCCTGCAGTTGATATCTAGTCTCATAGCATTGTGGTCAGAAAAGATGCTTGATATGATTTCAATTTTCTTAAATTTACCAAGGCTTGATTTGTGACCCAAGATGTGATCTATCCTGGAGAATGTTCCGTGTGCACTTGAGAAGAAAGTGTAATCTGCTGTTTTCGGATTGAATGTCTTATAAATATCAATTAGATCTATCTGGTCTGTTGTGTCATTTAAAGCTTGTGTTTCCTTATAAATTTTCTGTCTGGATGATCTGTCTTTTGGTGTAAGTGAGGTGTTAAAGTCCTCCACTATCACTGTTACTGTCAATTTCCTCTTTTATAGCTGTTAGCATTTGCCTTATGTATTGAGGTGCTCCTATGTTGGGTGCATATTTGTTTATAATTGTTATATCTTCTTGGATTGATCCCTTCATCATTATGTAGTGTCCTTCCTTGTCTCTTGTAACATTCTTTATTTTAAAGTCTATATCATCTGATACGAGTACTGATACTCCAGCTTTGTTTGATTTCAATTTGTATGGAATATCTTTTTCTATCCCCACACTTTCAGTCTGTATGTGTCCCTAGGTCTGAAGTGGGTCTCTTGTAGACAACATCTATACAGGTCTTGTTTTTGTATCCATTCAGCGAGCCTGTGTCTTTTGGTTGGAGCATTTAATCCATTCACTTTTAAGGTAATTATCGATATGTATGTTCCTATTACCATTATCTTAATTGTTTTGGGTTTGTTTTTGTAGGTCCTTTTCTTCTCTTGTGTTTCCCACTTAGAGAAGTTCCTTTAGCATTTGTTGTAGAGCTGGTTTGGTGGCGCTGAATTCTCTTAGTTTTTGCTTGTCTGTAAAGCTTTAGATTTCTCCATAGAATCTGAATGAGATCCTTGCTGGCTAGAGTAATCTTGGTTGTAGGTTCTTCCCTTTCATCACTTTAAATATATCATGCCACTCCCTCCTAGCTTGTAGAGTTTCTGCTGAGAAATCTGCTGTTAACCTTATGGGAGTTCCCTTGTATGTTATTTGTCGTTTATCCCTTTTTGAATTTAGTAATTTTTGTTTGTCTTTAATTTTTGCCAATTTGATTACCATGTGTCTTGGCATGTTTCTCCTTGGGTTTATCCTGTTTGGGACTCTCTCTACGCTTCCTGGACTTGGGTGGCTATTTCCTTTCCCATGTTAGGGAAGTTTTCAATTATAATCTTTTCAAATATTTTCTCAGGTCCTTTCTCTCTCTCTTCTCCTTCTGGGACCCCTATAATGCGAATGTTGGTGCATTTAATGTGGTCCCAGAGGTCTCTTAGCTGGTCTTCACTTCTTTTCATTCTTTTTTTCTTTATTCTGTTGCATGGCAGTGAATTCCACCATTCTGTCTTCCAGGTCATTTATCCATTCTTCTGCACCAATTATTCTGCTATTGATTCCTTCTAGTGTATTTTTCATTTCAGTTATTGTATTATTCATCTCTGTTTGTTCTTTAATTCTTCTAGGTCTTTGTTAAACATTTCTTGCATCTTCTTGATCTCTGTCTCCATTCTTTTTCCGAGGTCCTGGATATCTTCTCTATCACTGTTCTGAAATCTTTTTCTGGTAGGTTGCCTATCGCCACTTCATTTCATTGTTTTTCCAGGGTATTATCTTGTTCCTTCATCTGGTACATAGCCCTCTGCCTTTTCATTTTGTCTATCTTTCTGTGAATGTGGTTTTCATTCCACAGCCTGCAGGATTGTAGTTCTTCTTGCTTCTGCTGTCTACTCTCTCACCATCATGTAACATTTAATGTTTATCTGGTAGAACAGAGTGCCATTTCCCAAATTTGGCACTGGTAAAGAGGTCAGCTTAAAGAACCTAAGAGAAAATTTAAAAGGCATTCACTGTTCTTGAGGAAAGCAAATGCTTCCTTTATGTTCATTGCTATTACAAGAGATTTATACAGTCTGGTTGATTGGTAAAATCTCTGTTTCAGTATTTTATTTCTTTCAATCAATTTGATGGATTCTTTTAAAATTCTTCCTTAATTAAAAAAGAAAATTCAGAAATTTTTCAGAAAAAAATTTTTTAATGAAAATCATGATAAGTTACAGCACATGTTTCATCATATTTATATAAATACCATTATGTAACTTCTTTTTTGCAAGGTGATCATAAAAAGATAGGTGTACTTTTCCCTGAGGGGTACTGATTTAGAAGAGGAAAGGGGCTGAAGACAGCAAGAAACCTTTCCACTATATTGATTTGGAGGTCCAAATTACAAGTATGTAACAGTGAATACATGTTAAAGTGTGAGAGAGATAACTCTAAATTTTTTGGTATGTGACATTTTGTCATTATTTGAAATAATGAGCCATTTAGTTTGTGCTTCACTTATGTTCTAGATGTTTGGAGCTGTAAAGCATAATAAAGACCACTCAGAGACCAGGGGTATTTTCAATCCTGGTTGCCCATTCACATGACCCACCTGGCATGCTATTAGAAAAATATCAATGCCAGGGACACAGTGCAGACCAAATCTGAATATTGGGGTCCATATGTTAAATGAGTAAACATACCTACAATTTTATAGTTGAGAATGATTAGAGAAATTTCCTCATCCAAAGTGAAAAGCAAATTAGTGGCAGAGTGATTTTTCCTTTTTTTAAAAAAAATTTATCACAATTTTTTTCATCTATTAAAAAATTTTTTTTTATTGGAGTATAGTTGATTTACAATGTTGTGTTAGTTTCTGCTCTACAACAAAGTATCTCCATTCCTTTTTAGATACTCTTTCCAAATAGGTCATTACAGAGTATTAAGTAGAGTTCCTTGTGCTCTACAGTAGGTCCTTATTAGCTATCCATTTTATATATAGTAGTGTGTATATGTCAATCCCAATCTCCCAATTTATCCCTCCCTCCCTTCCCTCCCCAGTAACCATAAGTTTGTTTTCTAAATCTGTGACTCTCTTTCTGTTTTATAAATAAGTTCATTGATTCTTCCTGTTAACCTAAACCATCTTCTGGCTTGGTGGCAAAGGAATTAACAGAAATTTAACTCTTCATGATTTAGGCCAGAACATCATTTTTCATTTTACGGGTACCAGTTTCTATTGTTTGGGCAGTGAAGGTGTTTGGATCTGTGACATATAGCATTAGAAATGTAATTCCATTCATCAGCTAAAAGCCTGTTTTTTTGTTAAAAGATCCATCCTAATTGGGGAAGAAGAAATTCTCCAGCACTAAATGAATATGCTTCACCTGCAATATCTTCCCCTCCCTCTTCCCTGAATGTCCTGGTATTCCCCATTGATCTAAGTTAAGCTCACATCCCATCTATGCCATAATGTTTTACCTGCCATGATAGCATTTATCCACAGTACTTTCTCATTCTGCAACTCTGTTTGCGATTAACCAATAACTCTTAAGGGATGGGCAATGGCCACCTTTTGAGCAAGAAGACCCTCCAGATGGGCCTCAAACTGATTTGAAAATATAAGTTCTTTATTTATTCTCATTAAAAATTACATAAGGGGCTTCCCTGGTGGTGCAGTGGTTGAGAGTCCGCCTGCTGATGCAGGGGACACGGGTTCGTGCCCCGGTCCAGGAGGATCCCACATGCTGTGGAACGGCTAGGCCTGTGAGCCATGGCCTCTGAGCCTGCGCGTCCAGAGCCTGTGCTCCACGACAGGAGAGGCCACAACAGTGAGAGGCCCGCATACCACAAAAAAAAAAAAAAAAAAAAAAAATTATGTAAAATTTGACACATTTTTATGTTCAACAGACATACTAAGGGAGTTATTAAGACCTACAAAAATTTGGTACTCATAAACTAAAATTGGCTTATTATTACTAAGGTTTTAAAACCAGTATAATACCAAGAAGTCTGATGTCCACACAAATCTAGGCCTCATTCATTCATTCTTCCATTTATTAAGTGCCTACCATGTACTAGGTAGGAGTCTAGGCTCATATTAAAATATTCTTACTATGCATGCACACATGGATATTTGAAATTCCTGCCAATTGTGGGAAGGACATTTGTTAGCATCATATCATCAGTTGTCTTGAGGTGGTTGTAGATTGCAATTGCTTCTATTCTTTTTAGTTCTTAAGTGATAAATTACTGTTGGTTTAGCTCTTTCATTAGCAATTTGATTTTTTATTGATTAACCATACAGCAGCTAGTGATGAATATCTGCACCAGCAGTATTTTTTACTGCAGCATTTCAATAATCAGGCTTGTAGGAATGCGATTCAAGCGTGCCTCTCTTTCATATTTATATTTCAAAACCAGATTTGTATATACCACCCTCCAAGCTAAAATTACTTGTACACTGACTTTTCATTATATTCATCTAGTTTTTTTGCACAGAAATTTGAAAATGGTTAAGGTAAATGATCTGGGGGTCTGTCGCTCCACCTAAATGTACGACTTGGTTAGAAAAGTATAATAACTACTGATCTAAACCACTCCACGTGTTCCTAGTTGCCTGTTTTCTCTAATATTCATTTGGGCACTGTATCAACTTATGTCTTAAATTCATTGGACTGTAATCGCCTGTAGATAGGGGTCCTGTCTCATGACTCCATAGTACTCTGCCTCATGCTGACATGCTGACATGTCCTTAATGAATATTTGACTGATTGATTTTCTAAATGATTCACACAGAATTGAACCTAATGCCCAAAGCTCAGTCATTAAGGCAAGCCTGTATAAGTGAACACATCTGTTTTATTCCTTGATGCATGTACATTTATTAAGATGCTTAGTTAATTTTAATTAATGTCATAATCATTTTGATAGAATTTTGACTCTGGTGAAGTAGAAAATGTAATAGGTAAAAACAAATTAAAAAATCAAGAAATGTTAAAAATTCCTGATGCTTACCTAGTTCCCTATTGAACCTCATTGTCATACTAGGAATTATGAGTTATTAATGTATGTGTAGTCTTTTTTAAATAAATTTATTTATTTATTTTTGGCAGTGTTGGGTCTTTGTTGCTATGCATGGGCTTTCTCTAGTTGTGGCGAGCAGGGGCTACTCTTCGTTGCGGTGCACGGGCTTCTCATTGGGGTGGCTTCTCTTGTTGCAGAGCATGGGCTCTAGGGTGCGCGGGCTTCAGTAGTTGTGGCACACAGGCTCAGTAGTTGTGGCTCACGGGCTTAGCTGCTCTGCAGCATGTGGGATCTTCCTGGACCAGGGCTCGAATCCATGTCCCCTGCATTGGCAGGTGGATTCTTAACCACTGCCCCACCAGGGAAGTCCCTTGTATGTGTAATCTTTAAGGGATGAAATTACTAATAAGAAAACTAAAAGAATAAAAGCCAGAATTACAGCTCAGAATTAATGGTTTTGTAGACAAGTTGGAGTCACCTGACATTTTTATTATTCATATCATTCCAAAATAAGATGAATTGAGCTGATGCACATCAGGTGGAAGCTACAGTAACAAGATGTATTTTAGGAGAAAACAATTTAAACAAAGATACTTAATCCTAGTGCATTAAATCAAATCATCCATATTCATCAACATTTTTGACTCAGTGATATAGAAAAGTATAAAAGGGAAGACAAAAGACACGTTGACAAGTGGCAAATCAGTAGGATGACTGAGTTCACAAGGTTTACAAATAATGGCTTCCTGTTCTGTATTAACAAACTGGAATAAATTAGCTACATCATTTGGATTCCACTTTGATTTCCAATTACTGCTTTATTTCTTTAAAGAAAAATGGGTGCAAATATTATAATGTGACTTTAGGCACTGAAAACATCAGGTTTTTTTAGGATGACTTTCTAGTTCACTCCCAGTATTTCACTGACAAATTCTCCAAGAATATCTGTTAGTTCTATTTTCTAACCGCCACCTACCTCGTATTACAAAACCAAAGGTATTGCCTTCTTTATGTAATGTGACCTCCACCGTTCGGAAAATAACACTCGATCCTTGAACAGCTGAATGCAGGAAAGAGAGAGGAAATATAAGTCTCACATCATAATGACATCTCTGGATTTTTTGATGGGCATAAAATACTACAGATCCCTTGTTGCAAATAATTCTTGTTGAGTAATAAAACAGCAAAAAAGTCTGTTTTTAAAGAAAATGTTACAAAAAATAATTGGAATGACATACAAATACCATAAAATAGCCATGCGCATAAATGACGTATATAGGTCCAGGTGGAATCAAAATCAGAGATACTTCCTTTCCTCCCATGTAGCCAGTTTTTAGACAGAGAATAATATTCACATTGTTAAAATTCTATATAACAAGAGAGACAATCTTCATATGATAAATAGAACTATTTTCCCTTTGTATAATGCAAAAATAATATGATTTTTATAAAACGTATGAAATAATTATTGTCTTTATATTTATTTTTGCAGCTAGCACAAGAAGGAAAAGTATTACTCTCAGATTACCATTAATAGGTTAAGCTGATGCACATTGATTTTCTGACATGATGCACAGCAATTAAACAGACAACAGCAACCTGAATGAAACTTGGAGAGAAAAAGCAATTCGAAGTACATTCAAAATATTATTACTGACTAATAAAATAAAGATCTACTTAATTTTACTTGATACTATCATGCTTAGGTTGTGTTTGCCTGGTTATTGCTCTCATTTCACAAAATGAAATTCCATTGCCAAGTTGCTATCTCTAATTACATTATACACGAGGGATAAGTTATATGAAGTTATATGAATAGTAACTAAACTACTCTTTAAGACTGTTTTTTCAAGAAACTAGTGAGTAATTCTGATTATACAGTATACTCTTGCTAGATTTAAAAAAATATTTTATCATTATGGATACAAGGATAGTTTTATTCATGGAGACAAGGGTTGGCAATCTATAGAATTTGATGGTCTTAGCTCCTTGTCTTGAATTTGTACAGTGATGTTCAGTTGTCTAAGGCTGTGTTCATTATCAATGACACATTTTTTACATTGTTACTAGATCCTGAAGGGCTTATTACATCAAGCTGTCAACAAGAAACATAGACAGAATTTAAAGGTATCTTTGAAAAGAACGTTTCTTGCCATTGACAGAAATAGGAAGTAATTTTAATTAAGCATTAATTATAATTATTTTTTAATTATCAGAAATTCTGAATCCTCAAAGGAATAGACATGATTATGAAAAGTACACAGTTAAATTCACAAAATTGCACACAGCCAGCTGAGACATAAAGTACAATAAGAACTTGGATCTGCTAAAAAAACAACATAAACCTACAGCTGAACAAAATGTTTTGGTACGCTGCTGATTTAATTAAATGTCATATTCTTGCTATCAGGGGAATTTCAGTTTATTCTAATCAGCTAGGAACAGTGCATACAAATAGCTGGAAGTGTTGAGGTACGGTTTAAATTAAATGTAAAAAACTGAGTTCAAACCAAATATTTTCTTATTTCCATGACCCAACAAGCCACTTGAAGAAACTGGTTAAGAACATGATCTTTCTGTTCTATTAAGGAAAAGATATGGAGAGAAATAATTAATGAGCATCTAGTGTATGCAAAGAACTCTGCGAAGTGGTTTACAAATTTTATTTCATTTAATCATTAAATCAACTTTCAATTATATACAACTAAATTCTAATTCTGGGCCACCTGTCCTTGTTGGCTGAGGGTCTGTTCTGGGGATGCCAAGCACTGTAATTTCAACTTTGCTTCAACTAAATCTTGCTGACCATAAAATCTTACAAACAAATCTAAAGTCAATATAAAGACTTCGGGGATTATCTACAGCTTTAGATTATCCACACTATTGCTGTTCATCATTTACAAAGGTAAATGGGAATGTTGACTACATTTTAATATATTTAATGAAATAGATTTGGTCTTTATAATTTATATTTGCATGACTGGCTCTTGGCGACTGGGTTTTCATATTCAGCACCAGACATCCTGTTTGGCCACATGAATTTTACTCATTACTTCACATATGTGTATGTGGACATAGAGATCCAATTAAGAGGCTTACCCAAAAAATCAAACTGGGCACATAGGAAGGCTAGAGAAACCAATTTTATAAAGCAAAAATACTCCTCCCTAGTATTTTAGTTGTACTGTTGTCCCTTGTTTCTATATGTGCATAGGCATATACTTCTATAACATAAAGTGACATTCTCTATTTTACTATGGTAGATTTGGTTTTTCTAAATTATCAACATATACTATTTCCCATAGGAGAATAGGAGTTGTGCACTTTCCCACCTCATTACATTGGGTTTGCACAGCTGACTTGCTTTAGCCAATGGGGTGTTAAGACACGTGAGTGGAGTCTGGAAATGTGCTCCTGTGGTTGGGCTTGTCTTGTTTTCCCTCTGCCACGGTCACAGGAAGAGCTTCCCCTGGGTAGCTGATGCTTCTTCAGACTACATCCCAGAATGAACCATGGGAAGGAGACCTGGGACGCCCACCACGCCACACCTCCCCACCGTATCATCTTCATCATCATCATCACCATCATCATCTATCATCTGTCTATCTTTCTTAGAATTAGAAATGAGAAGTAATAAGGCTGTCACAGGGACATGCTTTAACACATTTATTTGAATTAAGGAGGCATTCCTTCCAATAAAAAGCTAGTCTGATTTAGCTGATGGTTTAACGGTGAGGACCGCCTTTGACAATAAGACTCTGTGGCAGACGTTTTCCATAAAACAAACGAGGTAAATCTGTAGCTCCAAGGTTTGAATGGAAATGGTATACAAAAATGTATAAAATAAACATCATGCTAAAAATTATATCCTATCCAACTACTGAAGTTTATCATAAAGAATTTTAGGTGTTAAAAATTTGATGAGAATTATGTAATATTTCAAAATTCTTTAGGGGTTATGTGACCAAAAAATTTGAAGGCACTCCTCTAGACCAACTTTGAACACACTAATACTCAAGATACAGCCTGGTAACATTCTCTCTAAATACGGTCTCAAAACACCACATAATTTTAGAGTCAAAAAGAACTTTAGAGCTCATGAAGATCGACTATTTCATTTTCACTAAGAAACTGAATCAGAAAAGGTAAGTGGCTTGCCCAAGGTCAAAGTTCCATTTTTCTGCTATCAGATCTCTGTCTCTGTACCATTCTCTCTCTCTGTCTCTCTCACCCTCTCTCTCTCTCTCTCTCTCTCTCTCTCTCTCTCTCTCTCTCTCTCACACACACACACACACCACACACACACACACACACCTTCCTCCAATTCTTTTTGGATTCTGGGATTGGCTGAGCCTCAGATTGCTGTGAGAGTTCCAGTCTCGGCCTCGTGTGGCCTACCTTTCATCAGGCAGCTATCCTCCCGGACCCTCACTGCTGCTGGCTCGCTCCTGCTCTGGCTGTCTAAGCTCAGTGAAAGGGAGGCTTATTAATCCCTTCAACCTCCCTGAACTCACAGATCTTATCAATTTATCTAACATAATAGAAGGAGACAGAGATAATCCTTGGCGAATAGACCTCTTCTATCTGATTTCTACCACACTTTTGTGTTTAAAAATATTTTCTCTTTTTCCATCAGCTTTACTGTGTGAGGGAGGAAAAGCTGGTATAATCACCAACCCCTGAATATTTCTGACGCCCACCCTCTCCTCTTTAACCCTACTAATGCTACAGTTATTCAGGATATTACCTCTCTTTTGGGAAATTATAACAGCCTTGGGGCTTATAGCCTCTGATCTGTTCTCCATTTGACCTCTTAAAATAAGTCTAAAAACCCTGATCTGATGATGCTGTTCCTTGGCCTTAAAAACTTTTAAAGGCTCCTTTTGCCCACTCGACACCATCCACACTCTACCCACATGGCTTATAAGGCCCTCCTTCACTTGGTTTCTGTTTACCTCACTGGCCTCATTCCTCTCTAGGCCCTCTCTTTC
>NW_006772326.1:2252113-2260854 GCF_000442215.2 Lipotes vexillifer
TCTTTCCCTTTGTGTTCCAGCAACTCCAAACCGTTTGCAGTTCAACCTACGTACTGGACTATCTTCTTACCTGCTTGCCATACCCTGTGCCTGGAATGTTTGTCTTCCTAATGGACCTACATAAACTCCTTCAAATCTACCCGGAAATCCCCAGCTCTGGATTATCTGGATTTGCTGGATAATACTCAGCAAATCTACACTAGTGGCCTCACCCTGAGAGCTATACTAAAAGTTCCTCTTAGGAAGAGGTTGTGTTTTATTGATATTCATCTACCCACTAGAATACAATGCTTAATCAAAGAACATTAGCTCTAGATATTTGCCTCCTCTTAACTCCTTAGCAGTGGTTTAAGAGTGATTTCAAAGCAAACTGACTTTAAGTTCAAGAAAACACAGTACTTTCAGTGTAGTAGTAGTAATAATAATAATAATGGTAATAATGGCTAAGACGCACTATGGCTTAGTGAGTATGTGCTTATGATCTAATTAAACACTTTACAGGATTACAGCCTTGAATTCTTACAAGAAGTCTACATCCATTATAGTTGTTTTATAGCTGAGAAACCTACGGCTCAGAGAACTTAAATAAAATGCCCAAAGTCACAAAGCTAGAAAGGGACAAAACTGACATTTAACTAGTGACAAAGCCCAAGCTCTCAAACACTCTATTTTACTGCCTGCTCTTAATGAAAATGAAAAATGTTGTAGCAAGGTTTCAGAACACAGATTCCAATGGATTTTGTTGTAAAATCACCATTAGATTTTCAGTGTTAGATTTTATGTTAAGAATAAGAACTTATGATTGGTATGTACACTCACTCTCTGAGTGCTGTCATCTGGTCCCAAAGCTTCAAACACCATCTATAGTCCCATTACTCTTAAATTTACATTTCTAGTCCAGATCTTTCTCCCAAATGCCAAACCATATCTCCAGCTCTCATCTTAACATTTTCTCTCAGCGTGGCAAATAGGCCCCTTAACTGTAGCATTTCAAACAACAAACTACTGATCTTCTCGAAAGTCAGCTCTGCCTGCATTCTTACCCACCCCCGTTAACGGCAACTCCATCCTTCCAGTTACTCAGACTCAAAACCCCCTGTGGGCCTTCACTCCTCTCTTTCTGCACAACCCACATTAAATTCACCAGGAAATCCTGTTGGCTCTCTCTTCAAAATAGACGAGGGATATGAGTGCTTGTCACCATCTCTACCACCATCTTTTATCTGAATCACTGCAATAGTCCTCCAAACTTCTACCCTTGTCCCTGCAGTCTGTTCTCAACACAGCTGCTAGAGGAGCCTTTGAAAACATACATCAGATCATGTCACTCCTCTGCCCCAAATCATACAATGCCTTCCTGCATCATTCAGAGCAAAACTTAAGGCCCCTGCAATGGCCTACACAGACGCTCCTATCCTTTACACTTCAGACCACCTGCCCTCACTTCTCTGCACGCTTACTCTGCTCCAGCACACCGCCCTTCTTAATGCTTCTAGAACAATGCCAGATATGTTCCTGCTTTTGATCTTAGCACTGGCTTTTCCTTCTTTCTGGAACTCTTTTCCCCCATAAATCCATACAGCTAACTTCCTCACCTCCTTCAAGTCGCTGAGTAATGTCACTTTCTCAATGAAGCTGCTCCTAACCACTCTATTTAAAATTGCAATCCCATCCCCAGCCCAGCACTCCCAACCCCCCTCCTTGCTTATTTTCTTTTTCCCACAGCATTCATGACCCATAACATTCATACGACATACAGCTGACCCTTGAACAACATGTGTTTGACCTGCATGGGTCCATGTATATGTGGATTTTTTTCCATAGTAAACACCACAGTACTGCACTATACCTGGTTGGTTGAATCTGCAGATATGGAAGAACCTTGGTTTTGGAGGAACCGCATATATGGGGGGCCAACTATAAGTTATGCACTGATTTTCAACTGTGCAGAGGGCTGGCACCCCTAACTGCCTTGTTGTTCAAGGGTCAATTTTAATTAACTTATTTACTGTGGTTTTATTTTAATACCTGTCTTCGCCTGCTAGAATATAAATTCCACCGATGTACTGTGTGGGGACTGGAACATAGTAATGCCAATAAGTCATTGCTAAACAAATGAATTATTATTGGTTAGTAATAATCAGTCTGAGTTCTCAGTAGTACAGAAGAGCAAAGAGCTGACTTTGATGCCTACTAATTTGGGAAAGATATTTAACTTAAGTCTCTGTAAAATGAGAATAATAAAGAAAATAATGCCTATCTTACAGTTTTGATTGATTTATACATTTATTATTTAACAAAAACTTTTATAGTGTCGGGCACTGTCCTAAATGCTAACTCATTTAATCCTCATAACAGATTTGTGAGTAATACCATAGATTCCTAATATCATTCCCATTTTTCAGATGTGCAAACTGAAACACAAGAAGCTTAAGTAACTTTCTCAAAGTTTCTCATGTAGCTAGTAAAAGTTGGAGCTGGGAATTAACTGGCTATTTTTTTTTCTTTTTCTTTTTTTTTTTTTTTTTTTTGCGGTACACGGGCCTCTCCCTGTTGTGGCCTCTCCTGTTGCGGAGCACAGGCTCCAGACGCGCAAGCTCAGCGGCCACGCCTCACGGGCCCAGCCGCTCCATGGCACATGGGATCCTCCTGGACCGGGGCACAAAGCCGGGTCCCCTGCATCGGCAGGCGGACTCTCAACCTCTGTGCCACCAGGGAAGCCCTTAACTGGCTATTTGACATCAAAGTTCAGCTCTGCTATGCTTTCTTTGTGGTGAGGATTTAAGTGTACCAATAAAAGGGGCTCCTTATAATGCTAGACATTTCGTAAGCTCTCAAAATATGTTGGCTGTGCTTTTATTATGTCTATTATTATTACTTAACAATGTATTCTAATTCTATTTTCATGCTTCAGAAATTAACATAACTATACAAGAATCAATAGAAATCACGTTAAACATGCTTTTCCTAAACTTAGTCACTAAGTACAAAGCCTGGCTGGAACTCAATGCACAGAATTTATAAATATGTGGACAGTTCATTAAAATAGCTTAAGTACAATTATGATGTTCACAGATGGCCTTAATGAAATATGAGTCCTAGATAATTTCATCATTATTTATGCTTGTTTACATTCTTCCTGAGTAGGATACAGCAATTCAAATAAGTTTTAAATATTAAGAAACTATACTCTACCGTTCCTGTAATAAGACAATGATGGCAAAAGAAAAAGATAGGAACCAATAGTTTTAGGCCAAAACGTGGTGCAGCTGTTCTGCCCCTGGCTTGTGATGACTTACAGACTGGCGGCAGCTCATACTCAACTTCAAGAACCCCTCTTTCCCCGACATTCTTCAGCAAGCTGATGATCTCATCGTGGCGGAATTTGGCCAGGTTGATGCCATTCACTGCTTTGATATAGTCACCCACATCCAGCTGATCACTTCTGCAAAACAGAGAATGTCACCTCAGTGGACCCCTCCTTTCCGCAGGCCAGCCTGACCATACTTCCCTCTTCCCCATCGTGGATAAGCACGCAAGCCCAGAATGCCGACGCAGCTGGAGTCCTGGCTCCTAGGATGTGGCTGGTTCCTAAGAGGGGGTGAGCAGCGGAGGGTGGATGAGAGAGACTCAGTGGATCCCTCTTCTCATGCTGACTGCACATTTCGGAAGTCCTGTACTGGGTCTGCTGCTGTCTCCAATTTCTTCCTAACCCTCTACCTCTTTTACTTTTAAGGAGCACCGTAAAACAAAATAAAGAGAAAGTTATTTTTAGTTGCTCTGCCCATAAAGAGGTGGTGCTCTTGTGGCAGATTATCCAGATCCTGGGCACACTAGAATTTTCCCTTTCTTCTCATTCCCTCTCATTTTTGCTGCCTGCCTTTTGGACATTTCACCACTTTTGGTATCTTCACTGGGAGTGTGTCCAGGGCCAACCAGAGGGTGAGCTTATTTTGCTATTTATTGCTTATAGCGGGACTAATAAAAAAAGTATTGGTGAAGAAGAAAGTGCAACGAAAGTACTGGCTTTCAGTAACATTCTCCTCTCTTCACCATCGTAATAGAACCTTGGCTACTCTGGGGCTTTTAGTCAAACTCGACTTTTAAACCAAGAGCAGGCAGCAAGAACTATGATAGGACTTAATTCAATAATATTTTCTCCCCAAATAAAAACACCAAGTTCCTTTGTTTTACATAAACCCAGCTCCAATCATTCTTCCTTCGAAGCCTCCATAATCCATTCTAGCCAGCAGTACCTGTTGTCACTCTTAACTCAGGTTTCCTGACTGACACTTATTTGGCAACTTAGTTGCCTAATGCTCTGTGACAGCCCTTATGTTGTTGCTTTTTACTATTATGCAATGCGATTATTGCTCCCAAACTTTTCATGTTTTTTATACCTTATTTCCCCCAATAGATTATAAACCCTCCTAGGGCAGGGATCTTATCTTTACTTATGTTGGTTTACTACCTGTTAAATGGTAGTGGCTTAAATAATAAATATTTGGTGATCGATAATACCCAACATAACTGGCACAGCGCTACATTTAATTATAGCATCAATACATGTGAAAACCACATTCTTACCCTCTCCGTGGCCAATCACACTTGCTTTAGGGGCTACATATGCAGAAGCCCTGGAGACACAGGAAGCCCTAGCATCATGGATTGGCCACGACTGTTAAAAGTTAAAGGAGGCTATGGTGTGGAAAGAAATCTCTTAAAAATCATAAAGGAAAAGAAAATAAAAAAGAATGTATATATGTATAGCTGAATCTGAGGTACAGCAGAAGTTAACACAACATTGTAAATCAACTGTCCTTCAATCACAAAAAAAATAAAAATGCAAAAAAAAAGAAAAAAAAGCCGAAGGAAGGAGACTAAGGTGCTTGTGTTGACATCAGCCTGTTTTGCAAACAATTCCCCAGATCATGGAGCAATCAACTGGATTGAGCTTATAAACTGTACCAACAAGTTGATCATCGAAAGTAATCACTATTTCAGGTGACACTTTATAAGTTAAGAACTCTAAAACTTAATTTGTGCTTATGTGGACACAAATATTGGTGTCCAGGATTTAAGGGAAATTAGCCTCACTTTGAATGAAACCTGGGCATTCCACCCCCTCTTTCTGAGGTAGATTTAGAATTTGTCTGCAAAGCAAACCTACCGCTGCCCAGCACCCCAGGACATTCTGCTGTCAGCAAGACGCAGTGCAATCTGCAGTTCATCAGAACGAGGACAAAATGAGACCTCCTCACCCAAGCCTTCTGTCCTTTTGGAAACCACCTCTTTGTCTTAACGAAAGGAAAATCTCACAAGTAGAAAAGTTGAGAATATGCAGGAGAAGCAAAATTGTTACTTAGAAACTTGGAGTTGGGCCTCCCTCATTTTCTAGGCTTGTCATATCCCTCTGTGGCAGTTTCCCCTTATCCACAGCATATGCGTCATCTGTTCCCCATTAGATGATCGGACCATCTCACTCCCACTGCAGCCTGTCTGCTGTTCAGTGGCAATCTGAGGACTAGATCCATACAGACACTTTAAAATTAAAATCTCAGGAGAGCCTGACTGCTCCTGAGAAGACATGGGAGCTCCCTGGTGAGCTCTCCTGGCTCTCCCTGGTGAGCCAGAAAAGCCATGCTTCTGAAACGTGCCCCCCTATGCTTCTGCCCCGCAGATAGCAGTGTCGTTTGTTTACTAGTGACCTTTTCTGATGGAGCTTTAACTTTTGAATTAATTACATCATGCATTCCTTTTTCTACGTTTCCACACAATGCAGTTACCTAGCAGCAATTCCTCCCTGCCGCAGATTAGATACTCTTGGCTTGCCGTCCTTGTCAATTCCACCGGAGACCGTCAGGCCGAGGGTAGTGCCTTCCTTCTTCATCAGTTCAACCATGGTGGAGCCCTTGAATTCCTCTGTTAAAAGAAAAGCAACTGGTTTAGTAAATGACAGTAGAAGCGCAAGGGGTTGTTTTTGTGGGTGGTGAAGTGACTCCTCCCCATAAACTCTTTGCACTTTTTCTTTTGTGGGAAAAGATCTGTGGTCTCTTTTCCATTGCAATTTGCAGAGTATCTCATAAAGATGAGCATACAGATAAAGCGGAGCAAATATTCCATTACAGGTTATCAAAATGGGTACCCGTGGGGTAGTTCGCTCTAGATTCACAATAGCCTGACATGGCTTATGTACAAGGATAATATTCGCCCTTTCTTTTCTGTCATTCTGAAGTGACTTCCTCTGGTGTCTCTCCTTGTAATTCCAAAGGGAACAATTGAGAGTCGTAAGAGAAGCGGCTAGAACGGAATTTTAAACAATGATACAAAAGCATATAGTGCAGACTCCAAGTTCCCGACTCATTTTTGCTGAGGAAACCAAGTGACACAAGAGAAGAGCTTTCTACAGGTTCAAGAAAAATATTATTGACCTTTTTTTTTGTCTTTCAGAAAACAGAGTACAATAGCTCCACGTTATGACTTACATCATTTCTTACAAAATGTGTCACAGTATGTTAAAGCAGCGCTGGTCCTCAGAACCCCCAGGGAACTTTTGTTAACCCCCCATTCTCTACTTTCGAAATTTTAAAATCTCACTGATCTTGTGGGGATAATGTCTACGCACCAAGAGGGAACCCACATCTTTTGATTTTAGGCACTACAGAAAGAAAACTTTAAGACTATCCTTGCTTTCAGAAATAAAAATGCGTCAGTATTTACCTATCCAGAGGCTAACTATGATAAACATTGTTTTAAAATTCTCTGTTATGTTATCCCCCTCACTGCATACACTTTCTGGGTAGGGATGGGGAAATTGGACAGTTCTCCAACTCCTCTTGAATCAGGTTATGAATTTCAGGGGTTATGAACTTCTAGGACATCAGAGACGCTCATATTAAAATTCAAGAACAGACTTTCTTTTTCAAAGTCAAAAAACCGGAAAGATTACTTATACACTTCTGCCCTTTATTACACATGACAGAGTTAATTATAATTTCAAAATTTATTAATGCTTATCATAAAGGTTTTTAAATTGTGGCTGCTGGTCTACTATCCCACTAGTTGATAACAAAATCAAATCATGTTAGGGAAAGAAATAATCTCTCATCTGATCTCGTGAGAACAGAGTACTTGGGGAAAGGAGGCAAGAGGGACAGGCCACTGATTTCGATGTAATAATGTCAGTCTAGGCAGGACTTTCAAGATTGCCAGATCCTGTGACCTAAGCAGCCCTGCATACTTCCTTTTTCATGGCAGTTTCATGACACTGTATACATGAGTTGTTACTGCTCTTTAAAATAGAAGCCAAGGAAGAGTCAGTGAGTGTGAGTGATGTCAGCTTCATTTACTACATTTTGAATGAGAGACCAAATAAAGATAGGCATTCATTCAAGAAGCAAAATTCTTGTCAAGTCCATAAAAGCACAGGGCCCTTTACATCATTTACCAGGAGCATTTGTAACAAAAGTCCACCAACAATGTGCATTTTACCTAAGCTCTCTTAACACAGAACAGAACAACCCTCTGTATATCCCATAAAGACATACATAGGCCCAACTGATAGTTGAAGAGGTCAATTTAACAAACAACCCCTATCAGTCCTCCTTGGCAGAAGGCTAGGTATAAATTATTTTAAAAATAAGGTTAATAACTAAAGGAATGAAAATTACATAATGGATGATGACTTTCCATATTACAGAGGCATAATGTATACAACAATTTTACCCAACAAATTATTTGCATTTTCTTTAAATATGTAGATTGACCCTGTATGTTTAAGCACTTGATTATAGAGCTTTACTTAAGGAGTTGGGAGCATGGGTTTTTAAGGGCCTGTCTTAAAGGTCAATCAGAAATGCACAAAGAAGCAACTATAAAATAGTAGTAACAGACAAGTGAGAAACAAGTTTCAATTAGTAAGAATTTCATTTGTACTCTGGTTTTCAGGAGTGTGCTTCCTGAATAGAATGGGATACCAGGACATAAGCACAGCCTTATGGGACGTGGACAATGCAGTTTCCTCCAGAAGGAACCAGGTCCTTCCCAGGTCTCTGGCTGAATCCTGAAAAGCTAGAAAAGCTAAATTCAATTAGTTTGATTTGATCCCTGTTAAAATACAAATCCATCTGGGCTACTTTTTAAACTGGTAATAGTCAATTACCCTCTTGTTTAAAAATATTTCAAATCTTTCCCCAAGAGCTAGTTTAAAAACACGAAAGAAAGAAAATATTAATGTACCAGTTAACTGAGTAATCTGTGTATTCATTGATTCAAGCATTTATTGAGTGCTTACTATGAGTCAGACAATGAAACTCACAGACGGAAAGAGTCAGAGATGCTTAAAGCCTAGTCACAGAGCACCATGCCACAGTGTTGGCTGTAGAGAGGGCGGCCACAGAGGAGATGGTCCTGGCAACAATGTAAAATGAAAACTTGCTGTTCCAAATGCAACATCTATTTCACAATTTTGCCTTCTGTCTAATCTGTCTGTACTTATCAATCAGGATTAGTGGAAAAGAACAGACCTATGGCAGAATCGAAATTAGGCAAAACTCAGGAGTAAAGATAGAATATTGTTGCAAGAAAATGTGCTGAATCACAAGAATGTTAACTGCCAATAAGCATCTCTAGTCCCTGAAGGACTGACTAAATCATTTATGGGTGTTTCCGAAGAAAGGAGAAAAGAAGCAGTTTGGAGAGGGAGGAACGTGTTTCTGGCGTTGGCTTCCTGCTGACCTGCG
>NW_006772326.1:2260871-2284353 GCF_000442215.2 Lipotes vexillifer
GCTGACCTGCCTCTCCACTAGACTAATCACTCATTTTATGTCTTTTTTGGTGTTTAATGCTTGCATAATGGTCTAATGGCAAGGAGAAATGAAGACAGATGCATTCATTTGCATAAGTTCGCTTGTATATCAAGGCTTACTGAAAAAAGCTCGCAGTTAAAACAGTGGAACTTGGGCAAATCAATATATATTGACAGTTTCTTTCTTTGTGATTTAAATTACAAATATCCCTCCCCAAATTAAGAGGATTCTGTAGTAAAGACTGCAGTCTCTCCAAATTAGCAAGCAGCACAGGGAACAGATGATACCCAACTGGCAAGGAATGAGACGGTTCTGGATTTGACGGTTTCATATTTAATTATCTTCGAAAAGAAATTGCAGGTTTACATCTGTACCAGCACACACTCAACCAACAAGAATCTCACTGATAGAATGAGATTTAGTTGTCTGCTGCTTTAATTTGGGCTTGAAATTCAATCCTCTTAATTACTGAACTCCAGAAAGTTTTAAGAAAAGTAACAATGATACCTGGCAAAAACAAGAGAAGTATGAAAAATTCTTGCAAACAAATAAGAAAATTCCATAACATAGATGGTTAAAAAATTAATATGAAGAAAACCATAGCCTTTTATAAACAAACAACAACTAGTTAGAAGTTAATCACAGAAGAAAAAAAAACCATTTACAATAGCCAAAAACTAAAATCCCTAAGAAAAAAAATTAATGAAAAATATATAAGATCTCTATGAAGAAAACTTTAAAACACTTCTGAGGGATATAAAACCAGAACAAATGAAAAGGCATCCCATTCTTTCATTCAATAAAAACTTAGCACTTACTATGTGCCAGGCACTGTTCTAGACTTCGGAGGTAGAACTCAACCAAACAGAGAAAATCCCTGTCATCTAGGAACTGATATTCCAGTGGGCTCATAGCCCAGTGTAAAAATATGACAATTCTCCCTAAATTAATCTATAAAGTTCACAATATCAGTAAAAAATGCCACTAGGATTTGGAGGGCACAGCTATATTTTCTATTATTGCAAAGATGGAACATGTATCCTTGCAAAGATTCTGTGAAAAATTATATTCCTAAAGTCTACCGGCTGGCAGTTTAATGTTGCTATGAAAGAACAGGAAGAGCCTGCCCAGGAAGCCTACCTGAATGAGGTGATGGACCATGACTGGATGTTATACCACCCTGAGAGAGATTAAAAAATTAATCAGACACCCCGGAAGCAGGGGCCTGGAGTGGGGAGGCTGGCAAAGCCTCTGTGTCTGCCTCCCAAACATTGGTCAGAGTCCGGATCTATTTAGATGTACAAAAGCAAGAAAGGATGAAAAGAAAACACGTATCATAGGCATAGGGTATTCAGAACCCATATCAGAACATCTTAGTGCTTTGTAATACTAAGATTGTAATGTTTTGCATAGAATCAAGGTACAGCATAATAACCTTATTTTGTTCTGTGAAAGTTTTGGTATCTAGAAGTTCTTGCCTCATTGATTATTTAAAAAGTATAATTAGGCTTAGAGCAGGAAATGGGAGTTACCTGTAATTTTTGGAAGGTCCCTAAAACTCAGGGGCTAAATGATCAAGGAATTACAAAGTGAACAATTGTAACAACAGTTGCTGAAAGTGGGGAGACAGACAAAAAGTGATAATTACAACAAAGAGTGATAAAAGCTATGACTAAAGTAAAGAAAGGGCCACCATGGTGCAACCTGGGAGGATCCATCATCAGACTGGGCAAGTCGTGCTCTGGACACTTCCTCAGAGGAGTTATTCCTGAGCTAGGTCACAAAGAAGGCCTCAGCTCAGCAAATAGAGCGGGGAGGTGTTAAAGGCAGAGGAACAAGAAATGGTAGATGATTACATGGGTTCTGGGGAGTGCAAATCCATCAGTTCAATTTGCACTTTCTCAGTTCTGGCTGCATGTTAGAATCACCTGGGGAGCTTTGAAAATATCAATGTGTGAGCCCACCCCAGACCAAGTTGATCAGAATACCACCCCCAATCGATGGGCAATTTTTTTTTTTTTTTTTATTTTGCGGTACGCGGGCCTCTCACTGTTGTGGCCTCTCCCGTTGCGGAGCACAGGCTCCGGGCGCGCAGGCTCAGCGGCCATGGCTCACGGGCCCAGCCGCTCCGCGGCATGTGGGATCTTCCCGGACCAGGGCACGAACCCGTGTGCCCTGCATCGGCAGGCGGACTCTCAACCACTGCGCCACCAGGGAAGCCCGATGGGCAATTTTTTTAATGCAACTTTTACTTGTGAGATAACTTAATTGAATCTTAATTGTAAGATTCCCATGCAGTTGTAAGAGATAATACAGAGAGACCCCCTAGTTCCCTTTACCTTGACTTTCCCCTATGGTAATGTTTTGCAGAACTATAATACAATAGCACAAGTAGGATATTTACCTTGATGCAGTCAAGATACAGAACATTTCCATCACCACAGGATCCCTCGTGTTATCCTTTATAAATCACCCACTACCCTCCTGCCCCAACCCCTTCTTTAAACTCCAGGCAACCCTTACCCCATTCTCTGTGTTTATAACTTTGTCATTTTAAGAATGTTAAATAAATGCAATCACACAGTGTGAAAGCTTTATGGTTGACTCTTTACACTCAGGATAATTTTCTGGTGATTTATCCAAGTTGTGTGTGGCAAGAGTTCCTTTTCCTTGCTGAGTGGTATTCCATGGTATAGATATACAAAAGTTTGTGTCACCATTTACCTGCTGAAGGACATTTTGGTTGTTTTCAGTTTGGGGCTATTACGAATAAAGTTGCAATAAACGTTCATGAATAAGTTTCTGTGTGAACATAAGTATTCATTTATCAGGGATAAATGCCCAGGAGTACAAGTGCTAGGTCATACAGTAGTTGCATATTTAGTTTTCTAATAAACTGTCAAATTGTTTTCCAAGGTAGCGGTACCATTTTACATTCCTACCAGTGGGTGAATGATCCAGTTTCTCTGCATCCTTGCCAGTACTTGACTGTCATTGTTTTTATTTTAGCCATACTGATATGTGTTAGTGATATCTAATTATGGTTTTAATTCTTGGGTACTTTGAGCCATTTCTCTAAAGGGAAATGTTTAACATTTTTTTGTGTGTACTTATTTGTCATTTGCAAACCCTCTTTGGTGAAATGTCTTTTCATGTCTTCTGCCCATTTTCTAATTAGATTGTTTGCTTTTTTACTGTTGAGTTTTGAGTTCCTTATATATTCTAGATACTAGTCCCCTGTTTGAATATGTGGTTTGCAAATATTTTCTCCCAGTCTGTAGATTTTCTTTTCATCCTCCTAACAAGGTCTTCTGCAGAGTGAACATTTAAGTCCAATTGATCAATCTCTTTTTTTATGGATTATGCTGTTGTCAAGTCTAAGAACTCTTTGCTGAGCCTTAGATCCTGGAAAATTTCTCCCATGTTTCTTCTACAGTTTTGAAAAGTTCTATAATATTATGGTTTACATTTAAGTCTTGTTATCCATTTTAAGTTAATTTTTTACATAAGATGTGAGACTTAGTCAAGTTTCACATAATTTTGGGGGGGGAAGAGGGGGATGGGTGTCCAACTGCTCCAGCACTATTTTTTGAATAGGCTGTCTTTTCTCCACTGAATTGCTTTTGCACCTTGTCAAAAATCAGTCTGTTTCTGGGTTCCCTATTCTGTTCTACTGATGTATCTGTCTCTTCACAGTTACCATGCAGTCTTCATCACTATATCTGTATAAGTCTTGAAATTGGGTAGGCCGATTACTCCTATTTCATTGGTTTTTTTTTTTTTTAATTGTTTTAGCTCTTTTGGTTCCTTTGCCTTTCCATATAAATATTAGAATAATCTTGTCTATATCTATAGAAACTTTTGTGGGTATTTTGATAGGATTTGGATGAAAGCTGTATGTCAATTTGGAAATAACAGACATCTTTACTATATTGAGTCTTCCAATCCATAAACATAATATATCTCTTCAAATTATGTAGAAACTTCTTTGATTTCTTTCATCAGCATTTTGTAGTTTTCAGCATACAAGCCCTATACATGTTTTGCTGGTTTTACACCAAAGTATTTCATTTTTGGGAGAACAACTGCAAATGGTACTGTATTATTAATTTCGATGTACACGTGTCCATTGCTAGTATACAGAGATACAATTGATTTCTGTATATTTGTCTCATATATTGTGGCCTCACTGAACTCACTTAACAGTTCTAGGAAGTTTTCTTTTTTGTAGATTCTTTAGGGTTTTCTATGTAGGCAATCATGCCACCTGCAAGAAAGGACAGTTTTAATTTGTTTCCAATCTATATGCCTTTTATTTCCCTTTCTTGCCTAAAGCACAGGCTAGAACTTCCAGTACTATGTTGAATAAGAGTGGTGAGAATGGATATCCTTGCTTTCTTCCCTATCTTAGGGGAAAAGCATTCAGTATTTCATCAGGTATTATGTTACCTGTAGGTTTTTTGTAGATTATCAATTTGAGGAAATTCCCCTCTAATCCTATTTTTCTGAGAGTTCTTATCGTGAGTTTGAATTTTGCCTGTGATGATGTGATTTTTCTTCTTTAGTCTGAAAATGTAGTGGATTACATTGATTGATCTTCTAATATTGATCCAATCTTGCATTCCTGAAATAAACTCCACTTGCTTATGTTATATAATTCTTTTTATATATTGCTGAATTTTATTTGCTAATATTTTGTTAAGGACTTTTTTTGCATCTATATGCATGAGGGATGTCATCTGTAGTTTTCTTCTTTTCTTTCTTCGGTTTGGGTATCAGGGTAATAATACTAGCTTCATAAAATGAACTGAGAAACACATCCTTTCCTCTTCTGTTTTCTGGAAGAGACTGTGTAGAGTTGGTGTTTATTCTTTTTAAAATACTTGTGTAATTTTCAATGAAGCCATCTGGGTCTGGACATTTCTTCTTTTCGGAGTTTTTAAATTACAAATTCATTTCCCTTAATAGTTACAGGGCTATTCAAATGATCTATTTCAGGTTCAGTGAGTTGTGGTAGTTTGTGCTCTTCAAGGAACTGGTCCATTTCAATCAGATGATAATCCTTGCAGGTGGGGAACTGGACATTGTTTTTTTTTTTTTTTTTGCGGTACACAGGCCTCTCACTGGTGTGGCCTCTCCCGTTGCGGAGCACAGGCTCCGGATGCGCAGGCTCAGCGGCCATGGCTCACGGACCCAGCCACTCTGCGGCATGTGGGATCCTCCCGGGCTGGGGCACAAACCCGTGCCCCCTGCATCGGCAGGTGGACTCCCAACCACTGCGCCGCCAGGGAAGCCCGGCATTGGTATTTTTTAAACCTCCCCAGGTGATTCTTACATGTAGTCAAGATTGAGAGACACTGATTTAGGGCTTAGTGCATGAGGAAAGATTGGTGGTGGAAATCAGGCTGGGAAGCAAACGAAGGAAGTGCTCAGCTTTGAGTTTTAGAAAAGTTTTAGCCTGTTATTAGCATAAAGCAGTAGATTTGGTAATGATGACATGAACTGTTGGGGAGGAAGGCATTAGGTTTGGATCAAGGAGAACCATTAGAAGGTCACTGCAGTACTGTAAGGTATTAATTAAGTTAGGCTAGGTTGTGTCAACAAATTCAAAAACGAACAATGGCTCAACCACAACAGAAGTTTATTCCACTCATATATTTACAAGCCTGCGGTGGGTGTTCCCAATCAGCAGCCTGCTCCCCTTCACACAGAGGTTCAGGGATCTCTGCTCTTTTCCATTTTGTGACTCTGTCATCCCCCAGGGATCTGGTTCCCAAAGTGTGCACAAGGTGCCTCAAGGTTTCAAAGTGAACTCATGGGAGCACGGTGGAGTATCTTAAACATCTGAAGGAATTACAGCCATGTGTGATATCATTTGGGCACACCACCACCTACTAGCAGTTTTGTTCAACATTAGAACATACAACCCTGCTTTTGTTGATGGCCTATCTTTCCAAAGCTGGGTTTTTTGGTGGTTTCTATGACAAAAAGGAAGTTCTGTGTGAAAGTCAATGAGGAACAGGAAATGAGTTTGTCAGTAATTTCATTTGATTTGAAGGTTTGAGAAACTGTGCAGTGCCTAACAAGCACACACATACCATTACTAAGTATTTGTGATTCTTTAAATTTATATGTATTATATTTCTTCAAATGGCTACTAAATGGTTAGGAGATAATATGTATAACATTGTTTGGACCTAACTACTTAATAAGTGGAACTACTGACATTTCACTTGACCTAGAGGTGCTGTGAAAAAATTACTGAGACATCAAGGGCTCTGTGAACCGAGAAAGTTTGAGAACTTCTGCCTTAGGACTTTATCTTGTCTGCATTTCCCTGGGGAAAGGGGAAAAGGCTCTCAAAAGCCACCACTGGCCTGCTTCTGTTCACATCCCCAGGGCAAGAACTTGTTCCATGTCCACACCTAACTGCAAGGGAGGCTAAGAATTGGAGTGCGGACAGATGCCAAGGCAATGAGGGAAGTGTAGACTTGGGGGGGGCAGGCAGGCAACACATGAAAAACTGAAATCCATAGGTAGCTATGTGGATGGCACGAACTCCAGATACACCGAGGAAGGACTTCCCTGAGTTAGAGACAAATTAGTGTGTGGGGAGTGAGGAACTAGGACAGACAAGAGGATCTCAAGATTTCCACCTCGTTTGACTAGGAATCTAAAAAAGAGAGGAAGGAAATCCAGAAAAGAGAGGAAGTTTGTGTTGTCGAGACTGACTGGAGAGGGCAAAGTCACGTGATATAATGCCAGTTAGAGAGAAACCAAATGAGATTTAAGTACTAGGGAAAAACCTAGTCTTAGAATAGTTTTTGTCACACCCCAAAGGGTCTGTAAGACCCTCACCTTAGAGCCATATCACAAAAAGAAAAAGACGCATTTTAAAAGCAACCACCAGGACTTCCCTGGAGGCGCAGTGGTTAAGAATCTGCCTGCTAATTCAGGGAACATGGGTTCGACCCCTGGGCCAGGAAGATCCTACATGCTGTGGAGCAACTAAGCCCGTGCGCCACAACTACTGAGCCTGTGCTCTAGAGCTCACAAGCCACAACTACTGAGCCCATGTGCCACAAGTACTGAGCCCGTGTGCCACAACTACTGAAGCTTGCACCCTAGAGCCCGTGTGCTCTGTTGTTTTTTGTTTTTGTTTTTGTTTTTCGCGGTACGTGGGCCTCACTGTTGTGGCCTCTCCCGTTGCAGAGCACAGGCTTCGGACGCGCAGGCTCAGCGGCCACAGCTCACAGGCCTAGCTGCTCCGCGGCATGTGGGATCTTCCCGGACCGGGGCACGAACCCGCGTCCCCTGCATCGGCAGGCGGACTCTCAACCACTGCGCCACCAGGGAAGCCCCCGTAGGTTCTGCAACAAGAGAAGCCACCACAATGAGAAGCCCACACACCACAACGAGGAGTAGCCCCTGCTCGCCACAACTGGAGAAAGCCTGCACGCAGCAACGAAGAGCCAACGTGGCCAAAAAAAAAAAAAAAAATCCATGTAACAGCAACCACCATTGGCACATTCAGCAAAATAGACCCTGGGAGCTCTTTACTTATTGAAGTTCCATTCACTAGATTTTTAAAAGTATATCATAAACAGTAAAATAGAAATACTATTGAAAAAACTGTATTTTTTATTGAATAAAAAATAAAAAATTAATAAATAGTATATTTTATTAAATAAATATACCAAGAGTATTAAAAATACTATTCATATATTTATTGTATAAATACTTTATACAGTAAGTCACAGATTTTTAAATGCTAGTGACAGAGATAGTGTTCTGTTCCCTCCTGTATCTCCAGTGCCTAGAATGGCACCTGGCACTGTGGTAGGTGCTTCCTGGGAGCTACTGAACGAATGGGCATGTCAGTCCCAACACAGGGAATTATGAGCTGGAGATGAGCATCGGCTTGTGGCAAACAGAATTCTTGCTGGATGGTGCCAAAGCAAAATGATAAAACAGCAGAATTTGAACAGGAGCAGACAGAGTTATTTCTCTAAGCTTCTTTGGTTGATTATTTTTTACCACTGCCTTCATAAGGGCGATTGAGGCTCATACCAGAATACTATAGCTATTCCTGTGTATTACTTTTGGAGAGAATATTTTTGCTCACAATGCAGTCTTATCTGTATATTACTTTTAGTGGTGCCACTAGGATGTTTATCCCCCTCAGGAAATAAACAGATGCTTTTTCCAATACTCATTTCAAGTTCCTTCTAACATCCCCTGCTTCAGCAAAGCTGTCGGGCTCAAAGCTGGGTTTCTGTGATGAATGGCTGCATTTTCTTTCTCAGTTCTTGCCACCCAGACTAGCAGGGAAAGGTATTCTGGCACTTTCCACCTTTGTATAGTGACATGAAGGATGTACCAGAGTTTTTTGTCATCCCCTGGGAATCTGAACATAAGTTAGATTCGTGGCAGGGATGTATAGCACATAAATATTACCTCCCACCAATATTCATGTGAAACAAAATTATGATAGGTATTTATCTCCCACGGTGATGGGAGGGCTGGATTAATATCTGTAAGTTTCTCAGATCACCTCAAGAGAAAGAGGATACACAAATATGCAGTACCAGCCACAAAAATCTGAGACCCCTGAAAGTATGCGACGTATAAATCAGCATTTTAAAAAATAGATAAAGCAGAAATGTGGACTCTTGGTGTAATTGACTCAGATATATTATGTCTTTTGAGTCATTCAGAAGAAATATCACTGCTTTTAAATTATGGCAATACTAGGATTCTTTCAGTTTTCCACTGTTCCAAAATCAATAATTTAATTGTCAAAATTTTCTATTAAGCTTCCCAGTGTAACAACTTATAAGTTATTTAATTTTTTTTCATCTTAGTTTCCTTATCTGAAACAAGGATAATAAAAGTACCTACCCTTATGTGAAGAAAAAGGAACCCTCCTACACTGTTGGTGGGAATGTAAATTGGTGCAGCCACTATGGAGAACACTATGGAGCTTCCTTAAAAAACTAAAAATAGAATTACCATATGACCCAGCAATCCCACTCCTGGGCATATATTAATAAAAAGCTCTAATTCGAAAAGATATGTGCACCCCAATGTTTACAGCAGCACTATTTACAAGAGCTTAGACATGGCGACAATCTAAATGTCCACTGGCAGATGAATGGATAAAGAAGATGTGTGTGTGTGTGTGTGTGTGTACACACACACACACACACACACACAAAATGGAATATTACTCAGCCATAAAAAGAATGCAATAATGACACTTGCAGCAATATGGATGAAAATCTAGAGATTACAATATTAAGTAAAGTAAGCCAAAGACAAATATCATATGATATCACTTATACGTGGAATCCAAAATAACAGTAGAAATGAACTTATTTACAAAACAGCAATAGAGTCACAGATGTAGAAAACAAACCTATGGTTACCAGGGGGGATGGGGGGGAGGGATAAATTAGGAGGATGGCTTTAACATATACACACTACTATATATAAAATAGATAACCGACAAGGACCCACTGCATAGCACAGGGAACTATACTCAATATTTTGTAATAACCTATTAGGAAAAAGAATCTGAAAACGAATGTGTGTGTGTGTGTGTGTGTGTGTGTGTGTGTGTGTGTGTGTATATATATATATATATATAACTGAATCACTTTGCTGTACACCTGAAACTAACACACTGTAAATCAATTATACTTCAATAAAAATATATATCTTCAAATAAAGTTGTATAATTTTTGCTATAAAATATTTACTGCTTCTCATACACCACTCTCTGCTCTTGCTTTTAAGATCAAGCATAAGAATTTGTTTTTAGAATATGAGTCAAGGGTATGTTTCCTAGAGAACCATGTGGTGGCGTCTGGAATCACTGAGATATGTACATTCCTGTGCACACGCGTGCGTGTGGGCACACACACGCCTGGCCCAGATAAGCACACACACCACACCACCACATTCATGATGAGCAGGCCCTGGAAACAACACAACATTGTAAATTAACTATATTTCAATTTTTCAAAATGGTTAAAAAAAAGTACCTACCTTTAGGGTGTTGTGAAGATTAAGTGATAAAATTCTCATAAGGGACTTATTATAGCACCTGCCACATAGTAAGTGTTCAATATATATTTTAGTCACGGTATTACGGTTGGCAGCATTATTATTATTTGGATATAGGAAAATTCCAGATGTGTAGGTTGCCAATCTTCTGCTGTACTTTGATTGTTATGAATAGAAGACAAAACAATTAGCAGCAGTATTCAACCACTTGTGGAATCACAGACTCCTTTGCGAATCTAAAGAAAGCCTCTTCCCAGAAAAATTTTGTATACAGTTTCAGGGGAATTCATGGATACCCTGAACTCTATCCATGTACTCTACATAGAAATCCTGAAGATCTTAAGTCAGATCAGATTTGAGCAATGTGAAAATCAAAGTATATCCTCTGCTAGGCTGACATTTTATAAACTGTGTGCATGTGGTAGGGAGTCATGAAACAGCAAATAATGTCAAAACTATCAGTGACATGTTCCTACGTAGTCATCTAAAAATCAAGATGAAACCACATTCAAGACATCAGAAACAGGAAGTGACTCACCTCGGTGAAACTCCCCTGATTCCTGAGCAGGACCGCCCAAGGGGTGGACATTTATGTCTGAGAATCCATAAGGACCAGCAAAAGGCACTGGCCAGGAGATCCAATAATTGCACTTGTCTCAAGAGCCCCAGGCAATTTTGCTTTGGGAAGGCTCCCAATCTGCAACTTTTTACTTGCAGGTGGTTGTACTCACATTTTTACAGTTGTTGACATGATTGAAACCTGGATTCTACAAGTGAAACTAAGCAACTAGCACAGCTAACTTTGAAATTACTCTGATCTTCAATGTTCTCCTAGAGAAGCTAACTGCATTCTTACATGTGGATCATTTTGGTCCAAAAACATTTTGTGAGCATCTGTTATTGTCAGACTCTGTGCTAGGGGCTAGCATTTCCAAGACCCATAATCACAGCCTCTACCTTTCTGCATTCTAAATGTCTAAGAGACAAACGTCTATACTTTCAATGAAATGTGGTTGGTGCACAGCATGGCCTGGGAGCCTGAAGAATAACAAACAGTTCAATCCGTGGTCCTGGGAAAGCCCCTGTAGGCTATGGATGTGTATTTGGTGGTTTAAATACTTTCTTTAGGGGAGAGTAGGAAATTTACTTGCAATATTACTATCATTTCCATCCAATAGTTGGAGAAATAGAGCTATCAAAATTTGCTTAGCAAATTAATGAGATATTGCTGGGGGAGGCTCTTTTATATTTGCATGACTTTTAGGATATCCTCTTGGCTAGTATCTTATATTAAATAACTATTTAATATTCTAACTATTTCTAAATAACTATTTAGATATGAAAACCCAGAGATCCCATGCTGGGATTAGAGTGATCAGATGGTCTGGTCTGGGAGCCCAGCTGAACAAGGGATGAGAAATATGTCTTGTTCAGCTGGGTGAGTGAGAAGAAAGAAACACTCTGCAAGCAAAGGAAAACCCTGAAATTCGAAAAGATACATGCACCCCCATGTTCATAGCAGCACTATTACAATAGCCAAGACATGGAAGTAACCTAAATGTCCATTCACAGATAAATGGATAAAGAAGATGTGGTATATATGTACAGTGGAATATTAGCTGTAAAAAGAATGAAATAATGCCATTTGCAGCAACATGGATGGACCTAGAGGTTATCATTCTAAGTGAAGTAAGTCAGACAGAGAAAGACAAATACCACATGATATCACTTATACGTGGAACCTAAAATACGATACAAATCAACATATCTATGAAACAAAAACAGACCCACAGACATAGAGAACAGACTTGTGGTGGCCAAGGGGGAGGGGGAGGTAGGGGAGGGAAGGAATGGGAGTTTGGGATTAGCAGATGCAAACTATTACACTTAGAATGGATAAACAACAAGGGCCTACTGTATAGCACAGGGAAATATATTCAATATCCTGTGACAAACCATAATGGAAAAGAATATGAAAAAGAATATATATGTATAACTGAGTCACTCTGCTGTATGCCAGAAATTAATTAATTTTGTTTTAAATCTTATTGAAGTATAGTGTAAATCCACTATACTTCAATAAAATTTAAAAACAAACAAAAAAAAAAAAAAAAGAAAAAGGAAAACCCTGAGACAGACAGACATCAGGTAAGGCTGCACTGGCAGCTAGTGAGAGTCAGTCTTCAAGGAGTTAGGAGCTTAGCTAGTGCCCAAGACAGGGAGCTAAACACTGTTTAGGGACCGTTGCGTCTTCAAAGACAATTAAAAGAACAATGCTTGGGGGGAACACTCTTTGAAATCAGACTTCTTGAATAATCAGGACAAAATGGGACTTAGAGCTACACCTGCTTGGCCTCCTCCTTCCATGGAGACCAAAGTACCCGTGAGTATACCATGAGTGAGATAACTGGACTGAAGAGAAAAATTAAAAGGAAGAAATCCCTGACACCGTTTAAGATTATCCATCCTTTTAAAGCAGTTAATAACTCTCAAAATGGTTCACATCTGTCATCTAATTTAACCTTCAGCATAACCCTGAGAAGAGGATAACACTTCCATTTTATAAATCAGGAAACTTGAGACTTGAAAATTGGTTTGTTAGGCAGAAATCTGTATCTGTTTTAGGTGCATGGGATTGCCTTCTCATATAACTGAATGCTATAAATGTTCAGACAGTCATAACGTAATTGCTAAACAATGGATGCAAAAACATGTAGATGAAATACTACTGAGAGAGGAGCTAGAAAATAAGGCCAGTCTTAGGCCAACTCCAAGCCACCAGGGCAACAGTAAATCAGTAAATCCATCCCTATCATTTTGTTACAGATGTCAGAGGCATTTATTTGACTCTCTTGTTTTATGAGACTTGATCCATTTCAAAGGAACAGATGGAAAACTGCAGTCACTGAAGATAACCAAGAGGCAAGGCATCAAGGGAGCCCTGTGGACTTCTCCATGGAGAAGCCAAGCAGCCTGCTGCAGTGAGTTTCCATTTTATTAGAGCCCTACTGAGACCCCGCTGGAATCCAGAACTGGAGGAGTCTGTGCTGCCCACGTCAAGGACAGCTCCCCCATCCTACACCCACATCCTCCCTGTCAGCTTCCTCCTCCCTGACAAGGAGGGTAGCCTTCCCTCCTGGTCCCTCTCCTGGTCCAGCTCTTTTTATCCTGCTCTACTTGAGAGACAACATGTTCTTGTCTCAAGGGAAAGGCTCCCCCTTAGGGTGAGCAGCAAGGAAGTGAGAAGACCAACCAGAGTCATTA
Organism: Lipotes vexillifer; assembly: GCF_000442215.2. NCBI lineage: Eukaryota > Metazoa > Chordata > Mammalia > Artiodactyla > Lipotidae > Lipotes > Lipotes vexillifer. Next base: position 2,274,225 of record NW_006772326.1, read on the forward strand.
TTATTTCCTTTGCTCAGTCCATACTGGTATTAGTACATCAAATGTCATATATAACACCACCTTATCCAACTATCTTGTAGCCTCAATCTGAGTGTGAAATGTTTTAGTCTGTTCCATCCATCCATCTATCCCTCTCTTCATCTACCCCTCCTTCATCCATTCATCCATCCATCCTTCTGCTGGAAAAATCTAATGATCATTTGCTAAATGGTAGGCACCTTGCTACCTGGCAGTAAACAAGACAGACTTCATTGTTGCCCTCAGGAATTTATATTCTAGTAGGAAGTGCAGATCCCAAGCAACTAAAAAATAATAACAAATCTGATTAGTGATGATTAGTGAAATAAAGAGTGAGGGTTCTAGTCTGCGGCTAACTAGGGAACAACTGCTTGAAAAATATTTGCAGCTAGTTCATTATGCCCTGGAAAAATCAGCCATATTGCCTTGGGCAAGTCACTAAACCCTCTCTGGGTATTAATCTCTGAACTACAAAATAAGAGAATAGAACTAAATGGTTTAAAAAGTACCACATTTCATTGACTCCAAGACACCAGCACTTTTAAGGAATGCTATTGTTTTATTTACCACTAAGAAAGGCTGCCAATTAAATTACAACATAATGCTTTCTTACCAGTAAGTTTAAAATTTTTTTGTACTTACAAATGAACTCGAAGTGCATACATACGAAGGAAGATGTAAGTTAAAGTCAGTTAAGGGACTTCTATATCTTCTTCACATTCACTTTCTGAACCAGTGTCACTGAAGTCTTTATTTGCCATATGACATTGTCCTCTGGACCTCAAGAACACTGATGATGCCAGTTTCTGAGAGAGGGCTACGTTACTGTCTCTTGGTCTTTCTTCCAAGCTGCTGAGACCCGTTTTGGCAAGTTGTGATGCTTATGCTTCCTTGATCTTCCCCCAAGGTGTCAACAGAATGTTTTAGACAACAGTGCATGTTCCTGCCTCAAATGGTCCTTAAATGATTTATTGCCTGAAACTTCAAGGGGTTACATTTATCCAATCATATTACCAGGAATTACAACCAAGTAAGAGCATGCACAGGCAATAACGATGACATCACAACCACTGCAGGTTCAAGAACAACTGTAAGGTGCATCCTGGTTTCATGGTAGTTAAAATGGGGGGGGGGCGGTCTTCAAATAAATGAAATACAGTGTTTCTCCAAACTCCCCTTTCAACTGAAGTTCTTAGGTACCCAAGGAAGGAGGAGGCCACACGGACACAGTTCTAACTAAATCCCTTGTCCTAACTTCAGCTCCTCCTATCTGTTTTCTCTTCTCTTTCTCCATATAAGATTTTGTTTCCAAAGAAGTTTCTACTGGGAAAAAACAGGTGTGAACCCACTCTCAGCTCTGGCATTCTGTAAGTCTGTAATAATAATGCACAGCTAAAGCTACTGACTCAAGCTTCCAGGATCTTCACTGCCACAGGCTTCTTCTAAAGCCTTGGTAGAGGTCCTAGCAAGGTGTTCACAAGGTCACATGGTTTTGTAAAATCTTAAAAAGACATTTTTGTATTTTTTTCCTTAAAAAGCTGCCTACCCTCAAATTGTTTAAGCTTTGGGTACCACAAAAACCTATATTTTCCTTTGATCACACCATTTTACATCTCAATTCCACTTGAAGAGGCGTCTACCAGTGTCACACTTTCTCATTTGATTCTCACAGAAACCCAGCATCTTAAAGATGAAAACACAGAAGCTTTTCAAGGTTAGATGATTTGCCTAAGGACACCGTATCAGGCAAACCATTTTGCTAGAACTTAAAGCCAGGTGCTCGCAACTCTGAATTCAGTCTTCTTTTCACAACATCACTTTGGTTGCCATGGGTTGCCTTGGCTTGGTAGGTTGCCAAAGTGACTCTCGCCAAAAAAAAAAAAGTTCCGAATTCTAACAAAAAATTCTAAGACTGTTTTTCTTTTTCTTCTTGAATGTAAGTATGAAACACAAAACCAAGAAAAAAATCTGCTTGTGGTTCAAGCAGATTGTGAAAGTCACTTTCATGCAACAGGTAAAAGAATATTTACTGATTTGTATTGAGTTAGTGACCTGCCACACCGTCACTTGGAAAGCCACACCAGTCCCAGAAAATAACAACTTTGTGTTGAAGTTCATGAGAAATATGCTCAGCTGAATGTTGAAAGAAAAGTCTTACTCTTTCTTTTTGCTGTTGTTTTGTTTAATCTTTGTTCCACTCAGTGATATACACACACAGGAACATTTTTTTCTCATATCTGAAATCTCGATATATATTTCTTGAAAAAATATTACTCCTGTCTCTTTTTCCTCCATTGCATATTTCTCTTTAACAGATTCATCATGTGGTCTGAATACAATATCCACCCATGTTATCGAGTACGAACCGGGCAGAGAACAGTTTCTTTTTAAAAGCACATTGCCCTACCAATACCTTTAAAATCTATTAAAGAATATCTCACCAAGCCCAGGAGAGCATTACAATTGCTTCTCTTAGCCAGGTGAAAAAGAACATATCTGTCAACAAAGAAGTGCAGAAGCAATTAACACCTCAACACTCTACTGGGAAATTGCTTAAATTAAAGAAATAACAGGGATGCATCATGGTTATTGTATTTCTAATATTTAGTCACTTGCATGGCTGTAGAGTGCCTCAGTCATCCCCCTCCCGCCCTCCCCAGCACAACAGGGCCAGGTGCTAGTGTGTGTGTGACTCAGGGTGTATTTGGGTGTTGGCATGTGTGGTGCATGTGGTTCTTTGGTCACATTTCTCAGAGGCTGAATGCAGAAATAGGGCTGGTGTGTGCACTGATGCAATTCACATGCAAGGCTATGTATGTCTTAAATCAATAATTTCTCAGGCATAAAAAACAGCTTTCTGGATTCTGTGCTGCCACAATGGAGCTGCCTTGTTCATCCTCTTCCATGGCTGGGCTACTAAACCGAAAGTTTATGTTTACCAAGCCTTCAGTGCAAACAGCAGAGGCTGAGCTGGTGAGTGAATCAGAAGGGTAAAAAGCCTCGTTAGTCACCAGCAAGATCTAGAGAGAGTCTAGAAGTCCAATCCATCATCTCGCCCTCTTCCCAGTAATGTTACACGGCCTTTATTGAGTGCAGTCTAGGTACATAAACCTGATTAGGGTTTTGAGAGGCCCAGAAGCTGAAAAGAGGGCTTGCACCTCTGCAAATCTTAGTCAAGGTAAAATGTATTTCTTTCCTTCCTCCCCACCCCACCCCTAAAGCTCGGCTGTTTTAAGAGGGACCAAAGTCATTCTCAGAATTCTCAGAGAAAATCATATAGGCTGCTCTAGTTCCCATTTACACAGGGGAAGTCAGGTAAAAATGAAAAAAAAATACCATGCAAAACACCTATCCTTCTGAAACTATTTCAAAAAATTACAGAGGAAGGAACACCTCCAAACTCATTCTATGAGGCCACCATCACCTTGATATCAAAACCAGAGATAGCCCCCAAAAAAGAAATTTACAGGTCAATATCACTGATGAACAGAAACGCAACAATCCTCAACGAAATACTAACAAACCGGATCCAACAATACATTAAAAGCATCATACACCATGATCAAGTGGGAGTTAACCCAGGGAGGTAAGGATTTGTCAATAACCACAAATCAATCAACGTGATATGCCACATTAACAAAGTGAAGAATAAAAACCATATGATCATCTCAATTGATGCAGAAAAAGCTTTTGATAAAATTCAACACCTATTTATGATAAGATACCACGCAAAAAGAATAGCAGCAACAAATGCATAAAGATGCTGCAGGAGACTTTGGAGGAGGGCAGTTTGTTCACCTTGTCTGGTGGCTGAATTAAATCACAGATGATCTTAAAGGTCATCTGGTTCAAGACCTACCTCCATTCGATTTTATTTACAGTCACCATCCAGTCCTGTCTGAGTACCCCCAGTGTGAGAAACTAATCTTCTCAGAAAGCTACCTATGTCTTCTTCAGACAGCTTAAATGAATACTAACTACATATATTAGGCACCTTAAAGGTACTGGGCCTGAGTTAGTATGCTGTGGCAGACAGATGCTAAGGTGGTCATTCATGATGCCTAATTTCTGACTATGAGGCCTTGTATTATCCCCTTTTTTTGAGTGTGGGTGTCACCTGTGACTTGTCTCTAACCAGGAGAATATGGCAAAGGTGATGGGATGTATGCGATGACATGTAAGTGATTATGCACGTAAGACTGTAGCACCCATCTTGCTGGAGCCTTTCCTGCCCTTGTGGGTTTTGGAAAAGCAGGCAACTGGGTTAGGGCTGAAGGCCTCTGGCTGACAGCCTGATTGAGCTTTGTGAGACCCTAAAAAAGAGAACCAGAGAAGCTATGCCTCGATAACTGACCCACAGAAACTGTGAGATCATGAATGTGTGTTGGTTTTAAGCTGTGAAACTTGCAGTGGTATTGACACACAGCAATAGATAGCTAATACAGATGCTTTATAGGCACTAACTTATTACTCTCTCATTTCACACAATAGGAAAACTGATACATGAAGCATGAAACTTCAGCAACCAGCCAAAGTTCACATAGCAGTAGGTGACAGGACCAGAATTCAAATAAGGGGCAGGCTAACTCCAGAGTCTGTGTTCCCAGCCAGTAAGGTAGGTTGCCTTCCTGTACTTCTTAGAAAGTTCCACTTTTAAGTTGCTTCCAAATCTGATTTCCTATAACTTACCCTTATAGCATGGGTGAAAAATCCAAATGCACGTACGAATCTGATACATTAAATGAATGAAGCAGGCCGTCTGTGACCTGATCAGTAGGGTGCGGACATGAAACAGAGTGAAGAGCGACGGGTACCGCCTCACGGTATTTGCTGGCCAAGTGTATCTAGGCTGCCCGCAGCCAGCGGGATGATGTTGGCTGGTGACCTCTGACATACAAGTTCTTGTTATGCTTCTGAGATCACGGGGAACACATGGACCCCTTTTCCATATGACGGAAAATATTACATAATTTTCTTCTACTTAAATGAATGGCGATACCCTCACGTTTTTGTTGTTCTCTCTTGCAGATGAGCTTCTTGACACATGGATAAATATTTACAAGCGTGCTGGCTCTGCGTAGCATCAGCTGGCAGGTGCACCTCCTCCTCTCCTTCTCTATCTGCAGGGTTGGGTCTGGTACGTCCTCCAAGATGTGGTTACGCCAGGCGGCTCCAATCCACTAACTTTCCTTGTTGTCATTATAGTATTTTTAAAAAACCACGCAGGTATTACACAAATACACTTCAGTGGAAGATTCAAATGACATAGAAGTATATGGATCAAAGCCTGAGGGCGCCCTTCCACACTCTCCCTCTCCTATTCCTCTCATCTCAGAGGAAACCACTGTCAAAGTTTGTGCCCAACTTCCATTCTCTTTTCAGGCACTAACATTTAGCCAAAATTGGGTTAAACCACGCAATGCTAGCTTGCTGTTTTCTTTTCTTTCCTTTCTTTTTTTAAAAAATAAATTTATTTATTTATTTTTGCCTGCACTGGGTCTTCGTTGCTGCACGCGGGCTTTTCTCTCGTTGCGGCGAGCGGGGGCTACTCTTCGTTGCGGTGCACGGGCTTCTCATTGCGGTGGCTTCTCCTGTTGCAGAGCACGGGCTCTAGGCACGCGGGCTTCAGTAACTGTGGCTTGCAGGCTCTAGAGCGCAGGCTCAGTAGCTGTGGTGCATGGTGCATGGTGCATGCTCTGTGGCATGTGGGATCTTCCCGGACCAGGGCTCGAACCCGTGTCGCTGGCATTGGCAGGCGGACTCTCAACCACTGCACCACCAGGGAAACCCCTAACTTGCTGATTTCAACATGGCAATATGTCATGGAGATCTTTTCATGATGTGGTCTATAGGTTTACCTCATACTTTTTAACAGTTTTATAATCTCTCTTAGAATGGCTACACCCTAGTTTGTATGACCATTCCTCAACTGATGGATACTTTAGGTTGTTTCCAATACTTCAATAATAAGCAAAGCTCCAATGAACATCTCTGTATATACCAATTTGCTGGCACACTTTATTCCCAGACCCGCCCATTTTCACGGTCAAACACACTTCACCTGTCCAACTCCGGGACGACTAAAGGGATTCTCAGTCCCCACTTTTCAACAGTGAGGCACCAGAGTTGGGAGAGGTCCCTTTCTACCCCTGGAGTCACCCTCCTTCAAAGTCAGTGATGCTCTCCCTCAGAGGCAGTGATTGATGGTGACAGTGGTTGTTGGGGGCTACCTGCACTTTTTCAAAGCATTTCTTTATCAGATTGGGATGATTCTCAAAAATTACCAAATCTTATAAGTAGGCAAGTATGGTTACATCTTTGTGCACAAGTGTGAGGATTACTGTAGAATATATTCTCACAAATGTTGGGAAAAGTGCATATATTTTTAAACACTCTGATTGATGCTACCAACGTGTCTTCCAAAAATTTTATATTCCTGCCAACAATATATGTTTCTATTTTCCTGCATCCTTGATAGCACTTGATATAATCAGCATTTTAAATACCTGCCATTTCATTTTTTTGCAAATTTCTAATATTTTTTTCCCTTTATTCCTTGTGCCTGGACAGCAGAAGAGGAGTCCTTGCCACCATAATGACTACCACCTTCATCTGGCCTCCTGGAAAGAATAGTTCTTGAATATGCTTTATTGAAATACGGACAACTTTTATCATGTGAGAACTATAGCTAACAAGAGATGATAAGGTCAACTAGAATAATTTTTCCAAGTTCTCTAGGCCAGAAGAACCTGGGGAAGAAGTCTACCTCTGACAGAAGCTGGTGTCAAGTTACTTTCAGCATGGTGAAATGCTGAGTTACTCTATTCCAATGATGCATCTCCAGTAGCTTCCAAGGAGAATAACCTTAAACTAGAAAGGATAGAATTTAAGATTAAAGTAACAGGAAACTTATGCCAAAGGTTAATAAGTAAAGTGATATTAAAATAATCCCTTAGTTGTTTAAAATACATTCGAGTTTCCAGAGTCAGGTAAATTACCTCCCAGAGGATTAAAAGAATACGCAGATGTAATAATGAAACAAACATAAAAATGAGGGCTTCCGTGGTGGCGCAGTGGTTGAGAGTCTGCCTGCCGATGAAGGCGACACGGGTTCGTGCTCCGGTCCAGGAGGATCCCACATGCCGCGGAGCGGCTGGGCCCGTGAGCCATGGCCGCTGGGCCTGCGCATCCGGAGCCTGTGCTCCGCAACGGGAGAGGCCACACAGTGAGAGGCCCGCGTACCACAAAAAAAAAGAGAAAGATATGCCTAAAGTCTGGGAATAAGTGAGCAACTACATTTCTACAATCAGGGGCTCTGGAAATCCTAGATCTCTGGGATTGATGGCATGTACTGGCAAAATTTTAGAAAGGATTATTAGACCACTGAAGAATAAGGCATGCAAACCAACATTATACAGGTATACCCCATTTTGTTGTGGCTTGCTTTACGCTTTTTTACAAACTGAAGGTTTGTGGCAACCTGCATCAAGTTTATCAGCATCATTTTCCCAGTAGCATTTACTCACTTCATGTCTCTGTGTCACATTTTGGTAATTCTCGAAATATTTCAAACTTTTTCATTATTACTATGTTTGTTGTGGTGATCTGTGATTACTGATCTTTGATGTTACTATTGTCATTGTTTCGGGGCACCACGGACTGCACCCATATAAGATGGTGAACTTGACCGATAAACGCTTCATGTGTTCTGCTTCACTGACTGGCCCTTCCCCCATCTTTCTCCCTCTATTTGGGCTTCCCTATTTCCTAAACACACAATAATACTGAAATTAGGCCAATTAATAACCCTACAATGGCCTCCAAGTGTTCAAGTGAAAGGAGTCACACATCTCTCACTTTAAATCAAAAGCTAGACATGATTAAGCTTAGTGAGGAAGACATCAAAAGCTGAGATAGGCCGAACGCTAGACCTCTTGTGCCAAACAAGAATGCAAAGGAAAAGTTCTTGAAGGAAATTAAAGGTGCTACTCCAGTGAACACACGAATGTGGTCTTCATAGAAGAGCAAACCAACCACAACATTTCCTTAAGCCAAAGCCTAATCCAGAGCAAGGCCATAACTCTCTTCAATTACATGAAGATGAGAGAGGTAAGGAAGCTGCAGAAGAAAAGTCTGAAGCTAGCAGACATTGGTTCATGAAGTTTAAGGAAAGAAGCCATTTCCATGACATAAAAGTTCAAGGTGAAGCAGCAAGTGCTGATGTAGAAGCTGCTGCAAGTTATCCAGAGGATCCAGCTAAGATCATTCATGAAGGTGGCTACACTAAACAACAGATTTTCAATGCAGATGAAACAGCCTTGTATTGGAAGAAGATGCCATATGGGACTTTCATAGCTGGAGAGGAGAAGTCAATGCCTGGCTTCAGAGAGTCAAAGGACAGGCTGACTCTCTTGTCAGTTAGGAGCTAATGCAGTTGGTAACTTTAGGGTGAAGCCAATTCTCATTCGCTACTCCAAAAATCCTAGGGCCCTTAAGAATTAGGCTAAATCTACTCCACCTATGCTCTGTAAATGGAACAACAAAGCCTGGATGACAGCACATTTGTTGACTACATGGTTACTGAATGTTTTAAGCCTACCGTCGAGACCTACTGCTCAGAAAAAAATATTTCTTTTAAAATATGAGCACCTGGTCACCCAGGAGCTCTGATGGAGATCTACAATGAGATTAATGTTGTTTTCATGCCTGCTAACACAGCATCCATTCTGTAGCCCACGGATCAAGGGGTAATTTTGACTTTCAAGTCTTATTATTTAAGAAATACATTTTGTAAGGCTATAGCTGCCATAGAGAGTGATTCCTTTGATGGATCTGGGCAAAGTAACTTGAAAACCTTCTGGAAGGAATTCACCATTCTTAGATGGCATGAAGAACATTCCTGATTCATGGGAAGAGGTCAAAATATCAACATTAATAGGAGTTTGGAAGAAGTTGATTCCAACCCTCCTGGATGACTTTGAGGGGTTCAAGACTTTAGTGGAGGAAGTGACTACAGATGTGGTGGAAATAGCAAGAAAAATACAATTAGAAGTGGAGACTGAAGATGTGACTGAGTTGTTATAACCTCTGATACGACTTTCATGGTTGAGGAGTTGTTTCTTGTGGATGAGCAAAGGAAGTGGTTTCTTGAGATGGATCTTTCCCTGATGAAGACACTGTGAAGACTGTTGAAATGATAACAAAAGATTTAGAATATTACATAAACTTAGTTGATAAAGCAGTGGCGGGGTTTGAGAGGATTGACTCCAATTTTGAAAGAAGTTCTACTGTGGGTAAAATGTTACCAAACATCATTGCACACCACAGAGAAATTGTTCATGAACGGAAGAGCCAATCGATGCAGCAAACGTCATGGTTGTCTTATGTTAAGAAGGTGCCACAGCCACCCCACCCTTCAGCAGTCACCACCCTGATCAGTCAGCCGCCATCAGCACTGAGGCAAGACCCTCCACTAACAAAAACATTACAACTCACTGAAGGTTTAGATGATGGTTAGCATTTCTTAGCAATAAAGTATTTCTAAATTAAGATATGTACATTGGTTTTTTTAGACATAATGATATTGCACACTTAATAGACTACAGTACAGTGTAAACATAACTTTTATATACAATGAGAAACCAAAAAGTTTGTGTGACTTGCTTTATTGTGATATTCGCTTCATTGTGGTGGTCTGGAACTGAACCTGTAGTATCTCCAAGGGATACCTATATATAAAGACAATATAATGTAAATGCATATTTGAATATTTCAGTGGGATTTGAGAAAGATCTCTCATGATAACTTGTGGGCAGAACAGAGTACCATGAACTAAAAGCTAGTGTCTTTGAAGCTCACTGAGGATGATACCCAAAAGGCCGAAAGTCATTGTTGATGGGGGAGGATCAAGGTTTCTGGTGGTGGTGGTGGTGGTGGTGGTGGTGGTGGTGGTGGTGCCACAGAGCTCTGTCCTTGGTACTGACTGCTAAGCTCAAGATTCGTTTCTTTACTTTTCTCATTATTCTTTGTCTCTTTTCTTATTATTCTTTGTCTTTTGTGTGTGTGTGTGTGTGTGTGTGTGTGTGTGTGTGTGTGTGTGTGTGTGTGTGTG
>NW_006772326.1:2284363-2290210 GCF_000442215.2 Lipotes vexillifer
TGTTGCGGAGCACAGGCTCCGGACGCGCAGGCTCAGCGGTCATGGCTCATGGGCCCAGCCGCTCCGCGGCATGTGGGCTCTTCCCAGACTGGGGCATGAACCCGTGTCCCCTGCATCGGCAGGCGGACTCTCAACCACTGCGCCACCAGGGAAGCCCTCTTTTCTTATTATTTTTTAACATCTTTATTGGAGTATAATTGCTTTACAATGGTGTTAGTTTTTGCTGTATAACAAAGTGAATCAGCTATACGTATACATATATCTTCATATCCCCTCCCTCTTGTGTCTCGCTCCCACCCTCCCTATCCCACCCCTCTAGGTGGTCACAGAGCACGGTACACTCAAAATTCTTAACATTGTTAGATGCTTGTCAAATTTATGGCTAATTCACTGCTAAGACAGTGGTAAATATATGTGATGTGCAGGAATAGAGACTATTTCCACTATGTTGGAAAGATGAGCTGAATCATTTGAGAGCTGGGAACAAGAGCTGAAAGATGAGGGGCTTTGGATTAAACTAATCTAAACTCAAATATCAGCTTTGTTGTTGGATGAACTTGCACAAGTTACTTAAGCCTCAGTGAGCCTTAATTTCTTCCTCCATAAAATTGGGATCATTAAATACCTCTTTTGAATAAATAAGACTGGTACACAATTGATGCTCAACAACTGTTAGTACCCCTCCTCCTCTCCTATTCTCAAATCTTCCTAGCGGAATGTAACAGAAATACATGTGTAGAACAAAGGGTACAGTGTTGGCCAGCATTATACGAAGTGCTACTGTTCAAGGCAGGAAGCCTAGCTCTTGAGGGATATTCATGAGAATAAGGCCTATTGACGGAAAGTTCAGTGTAAAACAACATCATTATTTCATTCAAAAATACTATCTTAATCTGCACTAATTGAGTAGAACACCCAGATCAGGGAAGGTACTGGTTTTCTTATACTCTGCGCTCTTTAGCTGGAGGAAGGATTCGGTTTTGGCTGCCACACGCAAGAGAGCACTGACAAAATGGAGAAAGGCTACCAGCGTGTGAAAAACATGTCACAGAAGGCCAGGCTGAAGGAAGGAACATGCTTTATCTGGTTAAACAACAATGACGGCTCAGCGGGGGAGCTGATAGGTGCATTAAAGTACTTGAAAGACTTTGGGGAAGTTCAGAAGAATCAGAAGAGCCAATGGGTAGAGGTATAAGGTGGGAATCCCCAGCCTGTTGGCGTAAGGAATACTTCCTAACACACACAGATTTTAAAAAGCAGGGGTTACCTTGTAAGATAGTAAGTTTCCTGTCTCTAAAAATATTGAAGCAGAAGAGGTTAGATGTGAAGTTTCCTATACTGAAAGAGGAAAACAGAAGGAAAGATGTGTGTGTGTGTGTGTGTGTGTGTGTGTGTGTGTGTGTGCGCGCGCGCGCACGGTCAGTGTTTGGAAGAGAAAGACCAGTAAGTGTACTACAAGCCATGCTTCCTCATTCCATCTCAGTGTTTTGTAAGGTTTGGTGCATAACAGTGATCAGATCCTAAAGCAGGTGATGAGAGAAGTCTTTAATACAACAACCATGGACCGCACCCAGTTATGAACCCTGCTGGGCAAAGCTTGGTGGGAGAACTTTAAATAAAGAAACACTTTCTTGAATATAAAGGGACTGTAACCTTAAATTAGAGGTAAGTCTAGAACCCAGGAAAATAATTGCAGAGCGACTTGAAACAGGATGAGCTAACCTGCCAGAAGGATTAATAAAAACACATGATATTCTGGGTGTTCATAAAAAGAAATGCTTATGAAAGAAGCTGTCGGAGAGCTCCAAGGGGAGATGGAATATGATATGTGGGGACGACATGGGGCATCAGCATCAGATGTGTAAGTTCATTTCATCCCTTTTTGATCTGAAGAAGTCAGGTTTTTAAGAGAGGAGAGGCTTCTATTTAGTTAGGGATCTTACAAGGCTGCAGGGTAATCATCCTTGGACGTTGCCCAAGGCAATCCACTCTCCCAGCCTTTGAAATGACACCTCCTCCTCACTCTACAAGCCTGTATCATGCCCTTCCCCTCCTTCCTCTCTGTGATGACCTCACCTATTATTTCAAGAAGAAAACAGAGCAGTCAGAAGAGGACTCACGTATCTGCTTAGCGGGAAACCTACCATAATCCTCCTACCTCTGTGCCTCTGGATTCATCTGCCTTCCCTCCTGCTGACACCTCCACTGCATGCTGGATGCCCCCCTTGGAGTCTCTTCAAAGGTTTTGCTTTCGCTTTCATTCCCTTTTCCTCCTGCGTCAATTTCTCCCACTCCACTAGATCAACCACATCAGCACACAAACACGCCATATCCTCTCCTGTATTTAAAAAGGGAGTCTCCCAGAGACCACATGCCCCCTCCGGCTACTGTCCCATTTTTCTGCTCCTCCTGATAGAGTCTTTTGAAAAAACATTTAAAAAAAAATTAATTTATTTATTTTGGGCTGCGTTGGGTCTTCGCTGCTGCACGTGGGCGAGCGGGGGCTACTCTTCCTTGCCGTGCGCGGGACTCTCATTGCGGTGGCTTCTCTTGTTGTGGAGCACGGGCTCTAGGCACGCGGGCTTCAGTAGTTGTGGCTCACGGGCTCAGTAGTTGTGGCTTGCGGGCTCTGCAGTGTGGACTTCAGCAGTTGTGGAACATGGGATTAGTTGCTCCGCGGCGCATGGGATCTTCCCGGACCAGGGCTTGAACCCGTGTCCCCTGCATTGGCAGGCAGATTCTTAACCACTGCACCACCAGGGAAGTCCAAGTCTTTTGAAATTCTGAAAGAGTTGTGCGCATTCTCTGACTCTGTTCACTTAGGTCCTATTCTCACCTCAGCCCACACAAGGCAGGCTTTTGCTCCCACCACTTCACTGAAACTTCTCTAGTTAGGGTCCACTACAAACTCTCTTCTTACACAATCCTTTAGCCAGTTCTCAGTCCTCGTCTTATTCATCTTATCATCAATACTTGGTTCAGTTTTTCTCTCCCTCCTTGGTCCCATGTGGTTCTTAACTTGGATTCCAGGGCACCACGTTCTCCTGCTTCCCCTCCTACTGCCTCCGTTTCTTCAAGTCTTTTGCTGAAACTTCCTTCATGGCTGACCTCGGAAGGCTGGAAGCCCCAGGCTCAGACCTTGGACCCCATCTCCATCTATCTGCACTACCAGGATGGTATCCCTCATCCCCAAGGGTGTGAATACAAACTGATTGCTCCAAAATTTATATCTCCACTGACTTTTCCTCTGAGTTCCCTACTCCCCCCTTCCACTGATCCATTTCTTCCCCAGGGTCTGTCTCAGTAAATGGCATCAGTACTCATCCCAGACTCCTCTCTTCCTCTCACATTCCACATCTAATCTGACCAGTTTTACTACCTCTATCTCCATCATCCTAGTCCAAGACACCATCATTTCTTGAATGAAATAGTACAATGGCAACTGATCTCCCTGTCTCTGCTCCTGTCTCCTTAAAGTCTATTTTCCATATAGACGCTAGAGAGATTTAAAAAGAAATGCATCAGTACCTCAACTGTTCAATCCTTGCAATGTTTCTTGTCACACCAAGAATAAAGCTCAAGCTCTTACCTTGGCTACAAGTTCTACAGAACCTACCTTTGTCTCTCCCTCTCTCCAACCTCATCTGTTGCCACTCTCAGCATTGCTTCATCCTTTCTGGTCATGCTGGCCTTCTCTCAGTTTCTTTAACAAGCCAACCTTGTTCTGACCTCAGGGCCTTTGTACTGGCTGTTCTTTTTGGCCTAGAATCCTCTTTCCCCAGACCATTATGGGTTCACCCCTATTTTTAGGCTCACTCAGTTGTTACTGCCTGATTGAGGCTATCCTTGACTTTCTTTGCAAACAGAGTCCAGGTCTTTCTGCCCACCACTCTCTACACCTTATACTAGTTTATTTCACTTTACTGCACTTAGCACAGCCTGACCTTATGTTAGGCAGTCAGTGCTTGTTGAATGTCAGTCTCCCCACTAGCATGCCAACTCCAGGAGGACAGAGGCTTGTAGGATACTGCTAGCTTCTGGAACACTACTAGGCACATATAAAAAATGAGAGAGGATCATTTTAGTTATAATGGACTTAGGGAACAAGTAAAGGATTGGCTGGAGGAAAAATAAAGGCCATGCAGTGAAATATGCAAGGGTGAAATGCATGGAATCAATGTGTAAGCAGGAAAGCACCAGGGGATAATCAAACTCCTAAAGAGAAAAAGACTTCCCAGGTGCTATAAAGTTTCCTCCCCACCCCAGTTCTGAAGCAGAAATCTTCATAACATCAGTTTACCATCTAGCTCAGTAAGAGTCCTTAGAAATGTACAAGAATGTTTAATATTAAGGGAATTGAAAATGTATATACTGAGCACATTGCCCACAGTCAGTCTTTACTCATTGAATCGGATAAAGGGAGATCTATGTGAACTGATTTTAGAAATCTATTTGCCAGGTGAAATGCTCTGCCACAGAGCAAAGTGACTCATTTTATCTTAAAACTCTGTATTATTCTAAGGTTTTAGAAGCAAAATACAAAGCAGAGAGTTATGGTGTTACCTGTTCAGGAACAAGTATTTAAAAGCCTGCTTCGGCAATTTCAGTTTTTTTCCTGGAAAATTACAAATGTATAGAATAGATGACAGCACAGCCTAAAGCAAACTACCAGCTTGCTTTCTCAGTTTCTGCTAGCCCTCAGTTACTTAAATAATGGCATGACCCCTATGAGCGCAGCCTCTACTCACTGACCCACCTGTAATCAAGGGCACAGTCGGTGATGACTGAGATAGATTCTGCAACTTGGACAGACAGAGGCCACCCACACTCAGAGGCTCCTGCCCACCTTACATTTTCTTACATTACTTCAGAGCAGAGGCTCCATTGGCCACTAGGAGACAGTCTTTACACCTCATTCTCATTAAGAATTCTCACCACCTCCTCCTTTCACTCACTGCTCAGGACTCTGGTGGAAATTCATTGTTACCTAAATGCATTTCAGGTAAAATTTTATTTTGTCCACTACTTTCTAGCCCTATGACCTTGGCATGTTACTTTAGCTCTCCGAACTTGTTCCCTCACTGTTAGAGGGAAATGAACAAAACTTAGTTCCTGCAGGTGTTGTGGAAAAAACGCACCATTATTTATCAAAATGGTTAGGCCAATACTTGGAACACAGCATGAAATGAATGACAACCAGTATTTTTATAATTTATCTATGGCTTCCCTCACTCTCTCTTTCTAGATCAGGTTACTCTTGTGATCATTGCATTCTTGTTATTTCTTAGGCTTTGGGTTAATATTGTTCTCTCTCCTCGCTATCAGCATTTCTTTCCATTTTATAGCAAAAGCTCCAAATGCCTTCCACTCCCGTCCAAACGCCTCGTTTCTGCACCATAAATCAACGACTACTCATCAATATACTGACAAACTGAAGTTCTCAAAGGCATTTCTTTGGAGAAGAATCTCACTCCAAGCCAGTGTTTCCCAAAGTATAGTGTATGTAAACATTGATGGATATATTTGAGGGAACACATAAAACTTAAAAAAAAAACTTCAGTTATAATTTTTAAAAACTTATATTAGAAAAATATAATTAGCATATCAAATTCAAGATAATAAAGCTTAGGATAAAGATAAGGAAAAAAGTGAATCAATTTAAATTTACTTAAAATCATATTAATTATAGTCAAGGTGGAACAAACATATATAACAAACGTTATGAAGGTGACATGACTGAAATTGGGGGGCTGTTCTAAGTCATGTCAGCCCTAATAAGAAAGGAGTATTAATGAGCCCAACTGCTCTATTCTACATTAAACTGTGTAGGATGGTTCTTTTCTTTCC
>NW_006772326.1:2290225-2318654 GCF_000442215.2 Lipotes vexillifer
CTTTCCCTAGTGCCAATCAATCCATACAACTCTTTTATTTTTTATTTTTTTTACAGAGCAACTATTTAAAAAAAATTTTACTGGAGTATAGTTGATTTACAGTCTTGTGTTAGTTTCAGGTGTATAGCATAGTGATTCAGTTATACCTATACATATATTCATTCTTTTTCAGATTCTTTTCCCATATAGGTTATTACAGAATATTGAGTAGAGTTCCCTGTGCTACACAGAAGGTCCTTGTTGGTTATCTATTTTATCCATACAGCTTGCACCCAGCCAAATTCTCTAAAGTCACTTAATTAAAACACCCTGAACTGAAGGTCTCCCTAACCTGGGGAGCGGGAGAATTCATTTTTCTTCAGTGCCAAAGTAGTAGACAGAAAAGACTTTCTCCTGTGGCTCTTGTGCACATCTCCTTGAGCCTCCTTCTAAAATGTTTCCACACACTGGGAAGCTGTGCTGGCCGTCATCAGAGTCATTCTTATTACTTCGTGTACCCAGGGCAGGACATTGACCAAATGTCACCACTCCTGTAACACAGTGGGGCTCAGGGAATATCCAAGCACAGAACTAATTCATTACAAATAATTTCCCCTAAACTGCATGCTGGAAGAACTATTGTTTAAAAATCATTTGCTGCCTATGTACCACTTTATTACATTTCACCCGTGTCTACTAAGGCAGGAGAGAAGTTCAAACATAATAGACTGTCATTTGTCTGAATCGCTAATGAAAGCTGCAGCACTGAACACACAAATCAAGCTGCTCGTTTTGCCCAGCACTATTTGAGAACTCAGGATGTACCACAGAGCAAAGTGGATCAGCTCTCCGGGGGAAATCCTTCATGCGTACCTGCCATGAGAAGTATTAAGTTCTGCTTTGCATCACTCTATTTACAGACTCCAGCTATTTTTGCATGTTTTTTGTGGCCTTTTTTCTATAGCAGCACACGTTCTCGAATGAATCACTCTCATCTTGTCGATTTTATTGTTAAATTGTGCTCAGACGTTCTCTTTAGGTGTTAGAGGATCGCATAGACATTTTCTGTTCAAACAGGAACAAATGAGACTTGGGGGAGAGACCTCTGGCCTTTGAAATTCTCTATGTAATTGACAGAATTGTAAGACATTTAAAGTGTACAATGTGACGATTTGATACACGTAGGCATTGTGCAGCACCGTGCTTTATATGACATGACATACTTGCTCAAGTCAACTGAGTTTGGTTTCCCATCTGTGAGACTCGCCCATTTCTTGGAGCAGCTCAATGGTGGAACTAAACAGAGGAAGGAGAACCAGGCCCGAAAATCAGAGGACATGCCCTTCATCCACCTGAAGAGTGTTAGAGCTATAAAATCCTATTGTAAATGTCACACTATATATCTACTATAATAATGAAAATTTAGACCAGTGAAGCGTCAAATTGTGTGTTAACAAAGAGGAAAATGCTGAACAGGGAGGACAGAACCTTCAAAATTCCTGTCCTTCCCCCTTAATTCAAGGTCGTCAGCTTCTCTGTGATACCAAGGGCACTGTATTATTTTCCACACTTTGATTTTTCAGTAGGTGTCAATGCTTCCTAGATGTATTTTAAACAGCGTGAGTGTATACATCTTGGGCTAATGGGCATTTCAGACTCTCAGCTCCATATCTGTACACCCTCTGCAAATACTCAAATGTGAGAAGCAAGAAAGACATATCATCTACATTTAATTATGACCAAATTGATAAATGTCTTTTCTCATATTCTAGGAGGAAAAAAAATTCCCACACAAACTTTTGAGGGCTCAGTTTGGCTACAGAGTTAAGATAATTTTCCTGGGGCACCAAAGTTTGGAAATGACATCTTCCTGCTTTTGTGAATTGCCCAGAATTCTTTGTCAAGACTAGCATAAACAAAGCAAGCTATCCTACCTGGAAAAAGTACGTGAATCAAATAAATAATACACTAACTCTAGGCCTTCAGGTCTAGGATAGTATCCTGTCTTTTCCGTTCATGAACATTAGACAGACATGATTAAATGCCTCATCTCTAAGTGGCTAAAGCCACAAATTATTGTAAAATATGCTAATCCAAGAATTATACAGATATCCTGTAATAATCTGGACAAACCCTCAGGTGGTCAAACTTTGATTCACCAGTAGTCTCTCAAATAAAGGAAGATCAGACCAACAGATTCTTTTTAATAATCATAGATGTGTAGTAGAATCTGTTAGTTCAAAATAGCTTTGTACTTGGAATTCATCTTCTCTTTGAAAAAAAAATGAGCGGAAGTGAGATTGAAATATGCTTCCTTAATAGTTTTAAAGAGAATGTTAAGTCTTTAAATTTAAACTTCAGTGTCATAGATAGTCATGTCATTTCTTTTTTACTATCATGGTTATTAAAAATTTTACAAAACCTTATGAAAGACTAAAAAACCTTTTTTTTTACACATTATGCCATAAGAGACACGATTAAAATGATGTTTCCAAATAACAAGAAAAATGCATTTCCCCTTTATCCAAATCAAATGCATTTTGCTCCTAAGAGATGTTTAATCCATTCCCTTTTTTGAGAAGAGACAGGAGTGGGACGAAAGGATTTACAGTTAGAATTGTCATTTCATGAAGGACACATGTTTGACTTGTGATTATAAAATAACTGCTATAGCAATCTTGAGTTTAGACAGTGGTAGTAGATTTTGATATGAATGAAAAGCAAACTATATTTTTGTTAACATTCAAGGTTACTTCTCTGGGTCAGAATTATTAAAAGTTACGCTTTGTTATGCCAGGGAAATAGTGGAACCCATGTTAAGAAACCTTATCTATGTATATGTGTACAAATATTTATTCCAGGAAGCATCAGGTCTCTATAGAATTAGTTTCAAAGAACAGCTTAAGCTTTCATAAAAACGTGTAGAGAGAGCTTTAAAATGCCTTCCACTACCTTATACTCTTCCTCCCTTACACCTCCCCCTCTTCCATCAGAGAAAGTGTTCACATGAATGATCAAATTCAATCACCATCATTGGATCAGTGGGGAGAGATGTGAGGAAAAGCCATAGCTCCTTTAAACTTTCAGCTTCTCGGTGTTTGCTTACTGCCCAGGAATTGGGGCACCAAAATCTGCCCTGAGAAGTGCCTTTGCACTGAGAAGACCCAGGGACCAGTAGAGGAGCCACGCTTTCCTTTACACCTTTTTCAGTTCCTTGGTGCATTTTTTCTTTAGACACATCTTTCCTTGCTACCAGGGTGGTGATAATACTTTTGAGGGAAGTGCGGTTGGGAGGTAAGCACAGGAGAAAGAAAAAAAGGCTGTAAACTTTGATTTTGCTCTTTTAGCTCCCCGGGGTCCACCTTCATTCCTCGGGAGGACACTCTGGGATTTTTCAGCTGAAGCTCCAGCAAATAATAAAGAGTGTGCATTTTCCAGGTCTCTGCGCATTTCCCTCTCTCTCTCTGAATTCACAGGGATAAAGGTTGCCATGGTAGGTGACTGGTTAAGATTTCTGGATGCTGGATTAGATCTCCCTTTGACTTAACTATTTGGCCAAAGATCAGGGCAGAGTCCCTTTTTTTTTTTTTTTTTGCCAGAACAAGAATTAATGGGGATTTTTAGGTAAGACAGTAAAGGTTCAGAACTTCAGGTGTCAGAACTCAGTCAGGACGCAGTTTCCGAGAAGTTCCCTAATTTTCTTCTTAAGATATAACAGTAAGTCCTAATCAGCTATTAATCACTTTGGTTTCTTAGCCTTCTGGCTGGTGAACTCTTTTTTTCTCTTGGGCTGTTCTAAATAATTAAGAAGATTTTGAGGACGCCCAACCCTTCTGGCTGCTGCCTTCTAAGAGAGAACAAAAGCGTGTTTGTTCATTTTCAAACTCCAGGAGAATAACCCCTGAAGCCTACAAAAAAGGTTCCTGATTCCAGTGACTTAAAAACTGGCCTGAGGAAGAACAAAAGGAAAAAGTCTATTACGAAGAATCACTGTATGTCATGAACTAAGGATTATAATTAACAGCTTCTCTGTACCTAACATGTAATGTTAAAAACTACTTATTGACTTTAAGGAACAGTCTGGCCCATAAACCTGTGTTATAATTTAGTATGTAACACTAGAAAACCCATGAAAAGAAAACATGAGACTAGTCGGTGCTTTTGTTTAGTACCACATAAAGTGGTAAGGACAGTGGGAAGTCTTTTCAACTCTTCCCAGCAGAGTACTGAGCACCAGCTAATTAGAGAGGCCAAGAAGGAATTGATGGATAACTGGCATTCTTGAGCTTCAAACTTTGGGTACTTCCTTACTGCTGACAAGGAGAAAGCAGAGAACACAGCACGTAGCTGATTGCAGTATTTTTTCTAAACGTGATGGGCACTAAGAATGACACTTTATAGGATGGAATAGAAGAAATCTCAGCACTGGGTGATGCCATCTAATTACAAATTTCAAGTTACTTTAGAATCTTCAAAGCACACAAAAGCAAGAATAGGTAACATTCACAATATGCCTCTTTCTAAGCCAGGTAGTTTCACTATGAGTCTAAGCCTTCAGAATAAGAATAAAAATAACCACATGTAGTTCTTATAAAAATAAATAATAATCATGAACAGGGCAGAAACTGGACTCATCTTGCTCTCTATTCAAATGGAAAATTCCCCTTTCACTGACAGATGTGCCAAACCATTCAATTTAACATTGGAAACACTGCTTTGTTTCTCCTGGATTGTTAAACTACTGTACTCTAGAATCCTGTCACTAAGCTTTAGCTGTACTCAATTTACTTGTATATAATATAGAAAGACATTAATTTTGATAAATTTCTAAATGTATTAATGCTTTTAATCCTTCTCTTAAGTATAGTTGCTACCATAAGAGGTTTTCCACAAATTACCGAGTTCAGATAAAGTTTGAATAATATTTTGAATCGCCTTCCTCCTTTAATTTTAGAATGTTTATGTCATTCTCAAATTCAAAGTTTCAAAATATAGAAGTTTGGGATAAAGACATTTTAAGATATTTCTGAAAAATGTTTTGTTGAAAAAAATAGGTATCGTTTATTGTACTACAAGGAACCTAATCACAGCTTCCTAAGGAAACAAAAGTCCCAGAATTCTACAAGAGTTGTTCGATGGAAGTAAATCCAAGTTCAACGAGACAAGAAGAAAAGAGTAATTTGTTATTCAGCATATATATGATCTGCCACAGCAATTTTGAACCACTTTGTTATGCCGGGTTTGTCTCAGTAAAGGGATAGATGCTGCTGTGAGAATCATACCCTGAAATCAGAGGTGAAAGTAAGTCAGTGAGTGAGAGCTGTTATAAATTCAAGTCATTTTACAAAGGATTTGCACACAAGATGAATTTTCACAAATTTGCAAGCTTTTCCAGAGTCTAGCTTTCATGAACGTTGTTTGAACAAGTTGTGTAGAATGCAGTCTCCACCCTATGAAATAGCATTTTTTTTTTTTTTTTTTTACCAAGTTGGAACTATTTAGGATCACCAAATAACAGGGTTCAAAAGGAAAACAGCTGAAAAATCCAGCAGTCTGGTCTAACCTGGGATGCTCTGTCTCCTCACAGCCAATGCTCCATCAGGCGGCTTTGTCTGGCTGGCGGATTTAGTGTAGGGACTCTCATCTGCAAAGGTACAATGAAGGGTTTGGTTAATTTCCATCCAGTTTCTAATGTAGTGAAGATTTTTCAATGGACTGCAATCCTTCTGCCAGAGAGAGGTGATATGATACAACAGAAAGAGTCTGTAGACCTGGGTCCTAACCTTGGGTTAGCCATAGGACAAGGTCAAGTCATTTAAAATGCTCTGAACATCAGCTTCCTCTCCTATGAAAGAGGGATATACTTTTTCATCCAGCTCTTAGGATTGTCAGGATCAAGCTATAATGCACATGAAGGCATAGAATGGTAAGAAGTTTGTAAATACAGTACACAGATTATTTGCCTGTCACCTATATTCATTGATAAATAAGTATCAGTGAGTATCAGTAACCAGAAGACAAAGAAGGAATAAAACGGCTCAATGGGCACTAAGAATAAACAGGTAGAAGAACAAAGGAAATGATATGTTATATTTCAGAGAAGCAGATGACAGAGTATTAGTATTGCAGGGGAATAAAGACACAGAATTAGTGGGTTCCTCTTGGAAGTAGGAACCGGCATCCAGTGGAAAATAAAGGGACAGGGACATTCAGAGTAAGACCAGAGAAGCTAGGTTAAGAACAGGGAAGGAAGGATGGTTTGGGAAAAGAAGACATATATTGCAATGAGTTGATTTGCCCTCTTTTAGAAAGAGATGGAAATAACTTGCAGAACCAGAAAAAGAGCAACTGAAGAGACAGAAGGACCAAAAGCCTAGTATACCTGTGACAGTTAGGCAAGAAGCTGAATGAGCAAAACACCAGGTGACAAAATCATACAAGTGATGGATCCATCAAATTCTAAGTAAAGTGATTTTTTTTTTTAATCTAGGAAAGGATTTAGTCTGGCTTGGAATATAGGAGTAATGATCTAGGATGGCAAGTATCAGGGTTAAATAGATAGAAAGGAAGTATTCTTTCTAGTTTGCATGGCACATTTGTATAAAGTAAAAGAGATGTCTGAGTGACAACCTTAAACATTTTCAAGAATAGGATGTATATGGCCTGAGCAGACATAACGTAAAATAATTACCTAGCAGATCTACTCAAGCTGGATGACCCAAAGGTTACTTCTGGCCACACTATCAGGTTAGTTTGTTGTTGTTGTTGTCATTGTTGTGATAGGAAATCATTAAAGGATTAAAAAGCATTATATTGTGCATGGCAAACTATTAAATATAACAAGGATTTAATTCAGCAACAAGACTTAGTCATCTGAGAACATAATTCTCCCAACTAAGTAGTCTGTGTTGCAAAATTGAGGAACTCAATTCCTCTTTAGGATGCTCTTCTGGTTGAAATGATTCACGATTTCTTCATAAAACTACCAAGGTCTTTGTAAGCAATGACAAAAAGGAAAGATTAACACTGCTGTAAGCTGCAATTAAAAAATGGCAGTCATGCTGTTTCATGTTTCTATTCCATTTGTCACACAATTCTTTAAATTCTTCCAACCATAAAGATAAACTACCAACTTTCAGATACCAATACACTCAACAGCGTCACTTTTGCTTAGGAAGCAGTATCCTAGATCTCTGACTCTTCTTTGCAAATGTGATTTTGAGTAGAATCACAAACCACAGAACAAAATGCAAGCATTATACTACAAAAGTCTTCATCTTGCTATACCATGCTCACCTGAGTATTTGGACTCTTTTCTCACAGTGTTGATTTAATAACCAGGCAGTACGCTTTATACAGCACCCATTAAAACAAACTTACTATATGTTAAAATCTGGATTCTTTATAAAACCAGTCTAAAAATGTATTTCCTTTTATTATCTAAAACTTTGAAACTGTGTATTTATGAGTACAGAGCACTGAGTCAGGAGATACCAATAACAACGACCAGTTTCAGGGACAGCATCTTGGAAGCCTAAGGGTTTTCCTCAGTTTTCAATTTGTCTAGAGTCCAGCCAATTAAAGTCTTGGGTTGAATTCAGTGTTGGAGTTTCTTAAGGGGCAATTAGAGATTTGACCAGAAGACTCTGGGGTGTTCTGCACTTGTTGCTCTATTTTAAGGAGCCATGTCTTTAGAAATTTACCCAGTTTGCATGACAGAAGCAGTCAACCCTGGTAAAACTATTTTCCCATTTATATTTGAAAACAATGTCCTTGATTTAGAGCTGAGAAGTCTAGTTATACACATCCTTAAAAGGTTGAAACTGAATTATAGATGGCCACCTGGCCAGCCTCTGCTTATCCACTCCCCCAGTGCCCAGCCTCACTCTCAGTATCAAGAGTGTCCTTGCTGAACACAGGCAGAAGTAGACAATTACCTAGAAGTCAAAATTTGCATTGGTCAAAGGACCAGAGTGAAATAAGTTTGATATTATCTGAGAATAGCTTACCGAAGTTAGTCAGGGTGAAAGCAATAATTCTTAACGGAAGTGAGGCAGAATCTTGGCAACATTCATCATGAGTTAAGGACAGCATAGCAACAGAGCAGCATGGCACCTTTTAACATTTGCTTTTAAAGAAACTTTTTCCTAAGAATATATCTTTAATTTAAACCTCCAGGAGGCATCGTAGGCCTTTTATAAAAACCTACCCATCAGAGAATGCGCATCAATTCTCTTGATGTGATTTACGCAAAGTCAATTCTTGATTCAAACTTTGAAGATAGAAACAGAGGGAGGATACTGAATGAATCAGTGGCTGATGGCTCCATAATAGGATATTCAAGGGCAGGAATGTCTGGGGAGCAGACAGTCATGGAGAGCTGTGGAGTCTTCCACGGTAGTTTTCTCTTAAGTCCTTTAATGGCCATTTGTAGATATATCACTAGAATCTCATGATTATAAGGGATGCTCTAGACCACTCTCTCATTTTAGAGTCAGGACTTGAGGCCCAGAGATGAAAATTTATAGAAGGACCTGCATCTAGAATGAGTCTAGACTGAATTTCTTTTATTCCTATT
Organism: Lipotes vexillifer; assembly: GCF_000442215.2. Lineage (NCBI taxonomy): Eukaryota > Metazoa > Chordata > Mammalia > Artiodactyla > Lipotidae > Lipotes > Lipotes vexillifer. The sequence goes on from NW_006772326.1 coordinate 2,298,783, forward strand.
TCTGTGCTCTTTCCTCCTTATGTTATTTCCTCTTGGATAGAAAACAAGATTTGATAGGTTTTCAGGTATCACACATTTCGGCATCTCACAGGCCACACTGGACACACCACTCCAGCAGACACCTGGCATCATGTAAGTCAATTACTTTGGAGAAGCCTACAAAAATGAGCAATCTTAGCCAGTTCTTCTTGTGTGTATAGATAAATCTCACTTCCCTCTCTTCCATATACTTCTTTGCCTAAAATAAGTAAATTTAAATTGTACTGCAGAACCAATTTATACCTTTAGGGTCACTTATTTGAAGACAAAAACTTTAAATAAATGCCAATACACATGAAAAGATGCTCCACACCACCAATTATTAGAGAAATGCAAATCAAAAGTACAATGAGGTACCACTTCACACGGGTCAGAATGGTCATCATTAAAAAGTCTACAAATAACAAATGGTGGAGAAGGTGTGGAGAGAAGGGCCCCCTCCTACACTGTTGGTATAACCACTATGGAGAACAGTATGGAGGTTCCTTTAAAAAAACTAAAAATAGAGCTACCATGTGATCCAGCAATCCCACTCCTGGGAATATATCTGGAGAAAACCATAATTCGAAAAGATACATGTATCCCAATGTTCAGTGCAGCACTATTTACAATAGCCAGGATATGGAAGCAACCTAAATGTCCATTGATGGAGGGATGGATAAAGAAGATGTGGCACACATATACAATGGAATATTACTCAGCCATAAAAAAGAATGAAATAATGCCATTTGCAGCAACATGGATGGACCCAGAGATTGTCATACTGAGTGAAGTCAGACAGAGAAAGACAAATATCATATGATATCACTTATATGTGGAATCTAAAATATGGCACAAGTGAATCTATCTACAAAACAGAAACAGACTCACAGACATAGAGAACAGACTTGTGGTTGCCAGGGGGTGGGGGGAGGGAGAGGGACAGACTGGGAGTTTGGGGTTGGTAGGTGAAAACTATTGCATTTAGAATGGATAAACAACAAGGTCCTACTGTAGAGCACAGGAAACTATATCCAATCTCTGGAGATAAACCATAATGGAAAAGAATATAAAAAAAAGAATGTATATATGTGTATAACTGAGTCACTTTGCTATACAGCTGAAATTAGCACATTGTAAATCAACTATACTTAAATTAAAAAAAAAAAATAAATGCCAATACAATTCACTGTTCCTCAGTAAAGGCCTCAAAAGTTTCAGTGAATTATAAGATTTATGGTAACACTTCTTTGCTTTATCAGGAAGACACTAAATAGACTTTCCAGTTCCATCTAATTATGTAAGTGAATTAAAAAATAGCTCAAATAGGGCTTCCCTGGTGGCGCAGTGGTTGAGAGTCCGCCTGCCGATGCAGGGGACGCGGGTTCGTGCCCCGGGATTTTATTGCTGTACACTTCCCTCTTAAAACTGTTTCTCGGGCTTCCCTGGTGGCGCAGTGGTTGAGAGTCCTCCTGTCGATGCAGGGGACACAGGTTCGTGCCCGGCCTGGGAAGATCCCACATGCCACGGGACAGCTAGGCCCGTGAGCCATGGCTGCTGAGCCTGCGTGTCCGGAGCCTGTGCTCTGCAACGGGAGAGGCCAAAACAGGGGGAGGCCCCCAAACAAAAAAAAAAAAAAAAAAAAAAAAAAAAAAAATAGCTCAAATAACAAAGAAAGGAATCAATCTATAGATAATATCTCTAGAACAGTGCTTGACTCATAGTATGCATTCATTAAATATTTGCTGATAGATGATTAGACTGCATTTAACTTTTCAAACTAGAGCATTTATTGTAAATAAGCAAACTGAAGAAAGTCAAACATTAGTTATGAGCTATCCTGCCTCCTCCTTCTGATTTCATTTTCTAGGTTTACACCCTATTGCTTTTAAAGCCACATCACCACCTAACAGCTATTAAGTATTGCCCTATTGTATGTTCAAAATCTGTTACTCTTTATAAAAATAATATTAAAATATATTTCCTTTAATTTTCGTTCAGATTACAGAAAGGTTTATCGAACAACCTTTAACATAATGCCTTTAAACAAAAGAATTCTGATTTTCATACCAGATGCCCAGCCTTGACTTTGATGGTGGATCATGTTAACAAGGGATCCTTATGGAAAGTCACTATAGGGGCAAAGGAAGCATTGAGCTAGTGAGTCACTGCTCACTGAAGTGAATGCTGCAAGTAATCATCAAGGGCACATCAGGGTATCAGAACTGTCAGCCTTTTAAAATGACATCTCAGCAGCTAGATAATCACTGTCACACATGATGGCCACCCATTGCCGTTGGTCATAACAAGAAAGAGCACAAGTCCCCTTTACAGTGACATCCCATAAGGCTAGGGAAAATGCCCTCCATTAAATGGAGAATTGACACTGTGACAGAGACACAGAAAGGGCTTAGTCAAGAATGTACTTAAAACAGAAGTGGAACAATGGCAGGGACCCATCTATCCCTCTCATTTTCCCTAATTTGGCCAGTCTCCTTACGTGCCAAACACAGGAGCGGCAAACACAGATCACTTGTTTTGATTACATATTCCGAGTGAAGCTGGTACTTACAAACTTGGAAAGCAAATGGCAGGCACCTAAGAAGCAAGGTTTCATTCTGCATCACAACCAAAGGCCATGCTGCAGTTGGGAGAAACCCATCTTGAGGAATGGACTCATGTCTCCTCATGTTCTCGTAACCTTGAATGGTTGCCTGGCATCAAATAGCATCCATGTGTCATCAGGCTGGTCCTACTTCTCCCATTCCCAGAGTCTGGGCTTCCCAGAGAAACCGGATATGACTATGGTTTCAAGAATCTCTAGCTGTTTTCAGGGCTTTATTTTTTTATTTTATTTTATTATTTTTTTTGCGGTACGTGGGCCTCTCACTGTTGCGGCCTCTCCTGTTGTGGAGCACAGGCTCCAGACGCGCAGGTTCAGCGGCCATGACTCACGGGCCCAGCCGCTCTGCGGCATGTGGGATCCTCTCGGACCGGGGCACGAACCCGTGTCCCCTGCATCGGCAGGCGGACTCTCAACTACTGCGCCACCAGGGAAGCCCAGGGCTTTATTGAAAAAAAAAATTTAATTTCCTTTCGCTGAGACTAATCAGCCTATGCTAAACAATTCCTAGCAACTAATTATGCACAATTGAGGCGCCTGCTAAGCCAGAAAATCCCTCAACTTCTTGATTAGGGAAAAAAAGGCATTTTGTGCAATTAAACATTATGACCATTTCCTAGCAGCAGAGGGGGAGACAGCCAGCTCATGCCACAACGTTCATGCACATCGTTACGAACGCAGAAGAAAACTGTATTTTGTGAATGAACAAAATGAAATCCATTGTGAAGGAAATAATCTGTCCCTAGAATTCAATTACATTCCACAAATTTTAGTGCCTACTATGTGCAAACTAAGAAAGTGGATATAAGATAATAAGACTCATATATTATATCCAATTTTATATTCACCATTAATGAATGGTGATGGAGGAATCCTTATTACGTCATAGGTTTGAGACTGGAGCATGTGGTTCATTAGCTGAGGGACAAAATGAGCATAGGCTTAGGGTACTGGTGGAGGTGGGACCCAGTAGGAGAAAGGTAGCTCCACTGTGATGAATTAATGCAGAATTTTGCAATCAGAAAAATCAAGAAACAGGCAATGTTAATTTTCAGCTAGCCTGGAAGGTTTGTGTGGTGTGGGACCATAATCTTTCTAGTACTTGGGTCTTGTGAACATTTTATCCCAGCCCAGCAGGAACATACTACAGATTGACTGTTTCTCTCTCTCTCTCTCTCTCTTTTTTATTTTGTAAGTTTGAGCAACATGGTCTTGGTAGAAAAGTAAGAGAAAAATATTACAAGGAAGAAAAATTACAGCACAGTGCACCTAAAACAAAACAAACAAAACAAAAGATAAGAAAATCTGACAATATATTTTAAAAACTAAAATCTTTAAAATATTTTTTAAAAAGACAAATAATTCATCACATTCAATTGGGTTATACTCCAGGCATACATTTTATTTTTAATAAATTTACGAAAGCCATAGTGAGAATTTATTTTTTTATTTTTATAAACTTTTTATTTTATATTAAAGTATAGTTAACAATGTTGTGATAGTTTCATGTGTATAGCAAAGTGATTCAGTTATACATATACATGTATCTATTCTTTTTCAAATTCTTGTTAACATTTGAAAATCAGTTGCTGCAAATCAGAAAATTCCCAGAACGAAGGAGATAAAGAGAACTATTATCACAGACAATTCAGAAAAAAGCATTTGATAAATTCAACATATACTAATGATATAAAACTCAGAAATTGGGACACAAAGGAGCATCTTGACTCTTGAAAACAGCTGACAAACCATGGCCCTAAGACAATGCAACTCGTCCTTGTTAGAAAACAGGAGTACATATGCACAGAACTACAGCTATTAATTTGCATATTATCTCTGGATGCTTTTTTGCTCCACTGTCAGTTTTGTAGTAGTGACAGAGATTGACAATGGAGCAAAAAAGCAGCCAGAGATAATATGTTTCTCTCTTTTTGACATTAGACCTCCAGTTCAGTTTGCTGCCTTGCTGGTTTGAAGGCATACTCTAAAATTTAAGCAAGATTTCCTGAAGGCTAGCTGTCACATGGTTTTGATCATAGATCTTAATTCTGTCTTTCTCTACTTATTAAGACAAGGTATAACTACAAGCACAAGGCCCTGCATAATTTAAAGAAATGCAAACTCGATGATATGGCCAACTATTCCTCTGCAATCCAAAAGAGCTCTTAATTCCTGATTTAAATGACCCTGTTTCTCTAGGGCAAATGAAAAGTACACCCTTAATCTCCCCTAGAGTCAGAGGCTTCTGGGTGCTACATAGACTTTAGCTCTATTGCTTTGGCATGAGTTTTTGAGAATAAATTAATTTCATCTCCTTCCCTACTGGGGTAAAGTGGGCCACACAACTAGGTTTAAATCAGAAGGGAGCAAGAATGATCTGAGCTTGAAGGAAGGAGGCAGGGGCAGTGAGCTGCTCCATTACAGTCCCTTTCCTATGAAGAGATGATTCCCCCTACTCCAACCTACTTCTCTCCTCTCTTTTGTTATTTGTTTTGCATCTGCATGGCATCATTGCCTATCCTTTACTCTGCAGCTTTCCTTACAGTTTTCTCATTCTGACACTGATGTGCTCTATATTCTTAAAGGGGACCAGGTCTTTTGATTCTGAACATTAAAAAACATCCAAACAGAGCAAAACTTCATCTTAAAATCGAATGTACGGTGGTTTCTTCACACTGACAGAATGTCCTCTAAAATTATATTAATCACAATCACATCACCATTTCAGGGATTAAATATTACAGCTTAAATGAATGCTAACTGAGGAAAACAGCTGAACAATCATAGACAGGAAGACACTGGAACTCACCAAAAAAGATATCCAAAGACAAAGGAGAAGCCACATGAGACGGCAGGAGGGGAGCAATCACAATAAAATCAAAACCCATAACTGCTTGGTGGGTGAACACAAAGTGGAGAACACTTATACCACAGAAGTCCACCCACTGGAGTGAAGGTTCTGAGCCCCACATCAGGTTTCCCAACCTGGGGGTCCTGCAAGGGGAGGAGGAATTCCTAGAGAATCAGACTTGGAAGGCTAGCGAGATTTGATTGCAGGACTTCAACAGGACTGGGGAAACAGAGACTCCACTCTTGAAGGGCACACAAAAGTAGTGTGCACATTGGGACCAAGAGGAAGGAGCAGTGACCCCATAGGAGACTGAACCAGGTCAAGCTGCTAGTGTTGGAGGGTCTCCTGCAGAGGCGGGGGGTGGCTGTGTCTCACCGTGAGGACAAGGACACTGGCAGCAGAAGTTCTGGGAAGTACTCCTTGGTATGAGCCTTCCCAGAGTCCATCATTAGCCCCAGCAAAGAGCCCATGTAGGCTCCAGTGTTGGGTTGCCTCAGGCTAAACAACCAACAGGGAGGGAACCCAGCCCCACCCATCAGCAGACAAGCGGATTAAAGTTTTACTGAGCTCTGCCCACCAGAGCAACAGCCAGTTCTACCCACCACCAGTCTGTCCCATCAGGAAACTTGCACAAGCCTCTAAGGTAGCCTCATCTACCAGAGGGCAGACAGCAGAAGCAAGAAGAACTACAATCCTGCAGCTTGTGGAATGAAAACCACATTCACAGAAAGATAGACAAGATGAAAAGGCAGAGGGCTATGTACCAGATGAAGGAACAAGATAAAGCCCCAGAAAAGCAACTACATGAAGTGGAGATAGGCAACCTTCCAGAAAAAGAATTCAGAATAATGAGAGTGAAGATGATCCAGGACCTTGGAAAAAGAATGGACACAAAGATTGAGAAGATGCAAGACCTGGAAGACCTAGAAGACCTAACAAAGACCTAGAAGAATTAAAGAACAAAGAGAGATGAACAATACAAAAACTGAAATGAAAAATACACTAGAAGGAATCAACAGCAGAATAACTGAGGCAGAAGAACGAATAAGTGACCTTGAAGACAGAATGGTGGAATTCACTGCTGCAGAACAGAATAAAGGAAAAAGAATGAAAAGCAATGAAGACAGCCTCAGAGACCTCTGGGACAACATTAATCACACAAACATTTGCATTATAGGGGTTCCAGAAGGCAAAGAGAGAGAGAAAGGACCCGAGAAAATATTTGAAGGGATCACAGTCGAAAACTTCCCTAACATGGGAAAGGAAATAGTCACCCAAGTCCAGGAAGCGCAGAGAGTCCCATACAGGTAAACCCAAGGAGAAACATGCTGAGACACATAGCAGTCAAATTGGCAAAAATTAAAGACAAAGAAAAATTACTGAAAGCAGCAAGGGAAAAACAACAAATAACATACAAGGGAACTCCCATAAGGTTAATAGCTCATTTCTCAGCAGAAACTCTACAAGCCAGAGGGGAGTGGCATGACATACTTAAAGTGATGAAAGGGAAGAGCCTACAACCAAGATTACTCTATGAAGCATGGATCTCATTCACAATCGATGGAGAAACCAAAAGCTTTACAGATAAGCAAAAGCTAAGAGAATTCAGCACCACCAAACCAGCTCTACAACAAATGCTAAAGGAACTTCTCTAAGTGGGAAACACAAGAGAAGAAAAGGACCTACAAAAACAAACCCAAAACAATTAAGAAAATGGTGACAGGAACATACATATCAATAATTACCTTAAATGTGAATGAATTAAATGCTCCAACCAAAAGACACAGGCTTGCTGAATGGATACAAAAGCAAGACCCATATATATGCTGTCTACAAAAGACCCATTTCATACCTAGGGACACATACAGACTGAAAGTGAGGGGATGGAAAAAGATATTCCATGCAAATGGAATCAAAAGAAAGCTGGAGTAACAATCCTCATAGCAGATAAAATAGACTTAAAAATAAAAAATGTCCCAAGAGACAAGGAAGGACACTACATAATGATCAAGGGATCAATCCAAGAAGAAGATATAACAATTATAAATAAATATGCACCCAACATAGGAGCACCTCAAAGCATAAGGCAACTGCTAACAGCTATAAAAGAGGAAATCGACAGTAACACAATAATAGTGGGGGACTTTAACACCTCACCTACACCAATGGACAGATCATCTAAACAGAAAATTAATAAGGAATCACAAGCTTTAAATGACACAATAGACCAGATAGATCTAATTGATATTTATAGGACATTCCATCCAAAAAGAACAGATTACCCTTTCTTCTCAAGTGCACATGGAACATTCTCCAGGATAGATCACATCTTGGATCACAAATGAAGCCTCGGTAAATTTAAGAAAATTGAAATCATATCAAGCATCTTTTCTGACCACAATTCCAGGAGATTAGAAATGAATTAAAGGGAAAAAAATGTAAAAAACACAAACACCTGGAGGCTAAACAATATGTTACCAAATAACGAATAGATAACTGAAGAAATCAAAGAAAACATCAAAAAATACATAGAGACAAATGACATTGAAAACATGATGATCCAAAACCTAAGGGATGCAGCAATGGCAGTTCTAAGAGGGAAGTTTATAGCAATATAAGCCTACCACAAGAAACAAGAAAAATCTGAAATAAACAATCTATCCTTACACCTAAAGGAGCTAGAGAAAGAAGAACAAAAAAACTCCAGAGTTAGCAGGAGGAAAGAAATCATAAAGATCAGAGCAGAAATAAATGAAATAGAAACAAAGAAAACAATAGCAAAGATCAATAAAACTAAAAGCTGGTTCTTTGAGAAGATAAACAAAATTGATAAACCATTAGCCACACTCATCAAGAGGGAGAGGACGCAAATCAATAAAATTAGAAATGAAAAAGGAGAAGTCACAACAGACACTGCAGAAATACAAAGCATCCTAAGAGACTACTGCATGCAACTCTATGCCAATAAAATGGACAACCTGGAAGAAATGGACAAATTCTTAGAAAGGTAGAAACTTCCAAGACTGAACTAGGAAGAAATAGAAAATATGAACAGACAAATCACAAATAATGAAATTGAAACTGTGATTAAAAATCTTCCAACAAACAAAAGTCCAGGACCAGATGGCTTCACAGGTGAATTCTACCAAACATTTAGAGAAGAGCTAACACCCATCCTTCTCAAACTCTTCCAAAATATAGCAGAGGAAGGAACACTCCCAAACTCATTCTATGAGGCCACCATCACCCTGAAACCAAAACCAGATAAAGATACTACAAAGAAAGAAAATTACAGACTAATACCATTGATGAATATAGATGCAAAAATCCTCAACAAAATACTAGCAAACAGAATTAAACAGCACATTAAAAGGATCATACACCATGATCAAGTGGGATTTTTCCCAGGGATGCAAGGATTCTTCAATATATGCAAATCAATCAATGTGATACACCATATTAACAAATTGAAGAAAATCCATATGATGATCTCAATAGATACAGAAAAACTTTCTGACAAAATTCAACACCCATTTATGATAAAAACTCTCCAGAAAGCGGACATAGAGGGAACCTACCTCAACATAATAAAGGCCATATATGACAAACCTACAGCAAACATCATTCTCAATGGTGAAAAATTGAAAGCATTTCTTCTAAGACCAGGAACAAGACAAGGATGTCCACTCTCACCACTATTATTCAAAATAGTTTTGGAAGTCCTAGCCACGGCAGTCAGAGCAGAAAAAGAAATAAAAGGAATACAAATTGGAAAAGAAGAAGTAAAACTGTCAGTGTTTGCAGATGACATGATACTATACGTAGAGAATCCTAAAGATGCCACCAGAAAACTACTAGAGCTAATCAATGAATTTGGTAAAGTTGCAGGATACAAAATTAATGCACAGAAATCTCTTGCATTACTATACACTAATGATGAAAAATCTGCACGAGAAATTAAGGAAACACTCCCATTTACTACTGCAACAAAAAGAATAAAATACCTAGGAATAAATCTACCCAGGGAGACAAAAAGACCTGTATGTAGAAAACTATAAGTCACCGATGAAAGAAATTAAAGATGATACAAACAGATGGAGAGATACACCATGTTCTTGGATTGGAAGAATCAATATTGTGAAAATGACTCTACTACCCAAAGCAATCTACAGATTCAATGCAATCCCTATCAAATTACCAATGGCATTTTTTACAGAACTAGAACAAAAAATGTTTAACTTTGTAGGTAGACACAAGAGACCCCGAATAGCCAAAGCAGTCTTGAGGGAAAAAAACAGCTGGAGAAATCCGACTCCCTGAGTTCAGACTGTACTACAAAGCTACAGTAATCAAGACAATATGGTACTGGCACAAAAACAGAAATATAGGTCAATGAAACAGGATAGAAAGCCCAGAGATAAACCTATGCACCTATGGTCAACTAGTCATGCCAAAGAGGCAAGGATATACAATACAGGAAAGACAGTCTCTTCAATAAGTGGTGGTGGGAAAACTGGACAGCTACATGTAAATGAATGAAATTAGAACACTCCCTAACACCATAAACAAAAATAAACTCAAAATGGATTAGAGATCTGAATGTAAGACCGGATACTATAAAACTCTTAGAGGAAAACATAGGAAGAACACTCTTTGACATAAATCACAGCAAGATCTTTTTTGATCCATCTCCTAGGGTAATGGAAATAAAAACAAAAAGAAACAAATTGCACCTAATGAAGCTTTTGCAAAGCAAAGGAAACCATAAACAAGACGAAAAGACAACCCTCAGAATGGTAGAAAATATTTGCAAACAAATCAACGGACAAAGAAGTAATCTCCAAAATACATAAACAGCTCATGCACCTCAATATTAAAAAAACAAACAACCCAATCCAAAAATGGGCAAAAGATCTAAATAGACATTTCTCCAAAGAAGACATACAGATGGCCAAGAAGCACATGAAAAGCTGCTCAACATCACTAATTATTAGAGAAATGCAAATCAAAACTACAATGAGGTATCACCTCACACCAGTTAGAGTGGGCATTATCAGAATATCTACAAACAACAAATGCTGGAGATGGTGTGGAGAAAAGGGAACCCTCTACACTATTGGTGGGAATGTCAACTGATACAGCCACTATGGAGAACAGTATGGAGGTTCTTTAAAAAACTAAAAATAGAATTACCATATGACCCAGCAATCCCACTACTGAGCATATACCCAGAGAAAACCATAATTCAAAGAGACACATGCACCCCAATGTTCATTGCAGCGCTATTTACAATAGCCAGGCCATGGAAGCAACCTACATGCCCATCGACAGACGAATGCATAAAGAAGATGTGGTACATATATACAATGGAATATTACTCAGGTACAAAAAGGAATGAAATTGGGTCATTTGTAAAGACATGGATGAATGCAGAGACTGTCATACAGAGTGGAGTAAGTCAGAAAGAGAAAAAGAAATATCGTATATTAACGCATATATGTGGAACCTAGAAAAATGGTACAGATGAACTGGTTTGCAGGGCAGAAATTGAGACAGATGTAGAGAGCAAACGTATGGACACCAAGTGGGGAAAACGGCGGGGGTGGTGGTGTTGGGATGAATTGGGAGATTGGGATTGACATATATACACTAATATGTATAAAATGGATAACTAATAAGAACCTGCTGTATAAAAAAATAAATAAAATAAAATTCAAAAATTCAAAAAAAAAAGGAAAACAAAAAAAGAAAAAGAAAAAAAAGTAAAAAGAATGCAAACCATACAGACCATATTGCTGCAGGCCTGTCTTATAAGACCATCTTATAAAATAAAGAAGATATAGTATACACACACATACACACACACACACAATGGAAAACTACTCAGCCATAAAAATGAATGAAATAATGCCATTTTCAGCAACACGGATGGACCTAGAGATTATCATACTAAGTGAAGTAAGTCAGATAGAGAAAGATAAATATCATATGATATGACTTATGTGGAATCTGAAAAAATAATACAAATGAACTTATTTACAAAACAGAAACAGACTCACAGACTTAGCAAACAAACTTATGGTTACCAAAGGGGAAAGGTAGGGGGGGAGGAATAAATTAGCAGCTTGGGATTAACATATACACACTACTATATATACAATCGAGAATCAACAAAGACCTACTGTATAGCACAGGGAACGCTACTCAGTACTCTGTAATAACCTATATGGGAAAGGAATCTGAAAAAGAATGGATATATGTATATGTATAACTGAATCACTTTCCTGTACACCTGAAACTAACAACACTGTAAATCAACTACACTCCAATATAAAATAACAATTTTAAAAAATGTTTACAGATTTAAAAAAACCCAAATGTACAGTGGTTTATTCACAATGATAGAATTTCCTGTAAAATTACATTAATTGCAATCACATCACCATTTCAGGGATTAAATATTACAGCTAAAAAGAATGCCAACCATACAGCCCATATTGCTGCTGGCCTGTCTTGTAAGACCATCTTTCTCCCTCACTGCTCCATTATTTAATGCCTTGCTACTCAAAATGAGGTCCACAGATGAGCAGCATGGGCACCACCTAGGAGCTTGTCAGAAATGGCGAATCTCAGGCTCCACTCCAGACCTATGCAATCGGAGCCTACGTTTAACAAAATCTCCAGGTGATCTGCACACACATTGAAGAAAGACCTGCTCTCACTGATCTGACCAACAGCAAAGGCAAAACTAGTGAGGATCCACCTCTCCTGATTGTCACCTGATTGTGTCAGTGGCAGCCCATAAAGAAGCTGGCAGAATGGCTTCAATACTATCCCTAGACCTCAAATATTAGAATTATCAAATTGCTTACGGAATGAATTCCTCAAATGGAAATGAAACTGTTGCAATGTATGGTTTTGAGTAAATTTCATCTTCCCTTGATCCACTTTAAACCCTTTAACAGTCCTAACATGGCTGATTTATGGGGGTACCTGGATACATCTAAGGTCAGATTACCTACAGCACTTGATTGACTGTAATAATAATCTATTAGTCAACTTACACTTTAAAGTGGAGAGAGAAAATAGCATTGAGTTACTACCACCTAGCTAGTAAAGAACAACTGAAAATGAAAACTTATGTCCTACCTCGTAGCAGGGACATGGGGGAAGCATCCTCATGGTACTACCTCTTTTGTTTCAGACACAAAGTCGCTTCCTTGCATCTGCAAGGAAGGTCCCCAGCACAGAACTTGACCTATAATCTTCGTGTGAGAATAAATAGGACCACTGTGGTCCCCAAGCATCTGGTCAACCTTGTGGACGTGGTCTGTGGTAACTGTACTGCTCCATGATGCCTGCAGGCCTTTTGGAAGAGTAATATCTTGAGCCAGCTTGATTTGTAAATCCTCTCTGAAATTAATGAGCATGAAATTGCACATTTTCTGCCTCTGGCATTCCCATTGCTTGTGTGTCTGAATCACAAATGATAACTCCCATGCTTCTTCCTAGTATTGTTTCCAGCAAGGACAGATGAACAAGAGTCATAGGCCTCATCACCACAAATTTCTAGAGGGATGGACTCTGTGCCATAAAACTCATTTTCATTACCGTATCAGACCCCAATTAAAAACTTTAAAATCTTATTTTCAGTACAGTTTCTACATTTTCTATATGTAGGGAGGCCTATCTGCTGTAAATCTTTGGTTTGACCATCAGATTATGCCAGCTGGCATTCTCTGTACCTCAACACTGTGAAATACGCCTAGGTTCAATAAGTTCTAAGCATTAGAATAATAATCTGATAAAAAATAGGAATTACTTCAGCATAGTGAGTATTGACTGCTTAAAACCACACCTGTTAATTCTTATTTTAAAAGTGTACCATTCTTCAGAGGAAAGTATTCATGTGCATAAACAGGTTATACCATATCTTAGTATTCTTGGACGGTCATATGAATCAATGATTTTATGTAATAGCAACTAGACCTGTATGGTAGGACCAATAGAAATAAATACGACATCTGGAGAAATTAGGGTTCCCCCCAATTTTCTGACCAATGAATAATAGAAAATTAAGTTACTTGAATACATACTGATCACAATTTAGACTGAAGGAAATTCTGTGGACAATAATTAAAACAGTACATAGATTTTCTTGAGATAACTAATGAAAAATGTTAAAAATATTTTCATTAAAAAGACTGAGAGTGAAAAAAAATAAATAAAATTTTTAAAAAAGTTTGAGAGTGTTTTTCTGTTTTTTTTTTTTTTAACATTCCAATAACAACGGTCACAGCTTCAAAACTGGATCATTTAAATGATCATATCTCTTGATTACTTAAATCACTTTTGTTTTTTGCTCCTTGTCTGGGAACTTTTTTTCATTTCTAATGTAAACTGTAGAGAGAAAGATGGAGCCTTCTGTAAAATCAGGGCTCTCCAAGAGCTCTTCTTTTACATGATACTACTGCAAAGATTTCTACATTTAGAAAACTTCAGTATGGTAGTTTCTAGAATGGGGTCAAGATTGATGGGAAAATGAGAGGAAGCAAAATGCAATCAGGATGACTTTATTTTAAGAGGTCTGAATCTTGTGCCAGTGTGTGAATGAATGCTGGGTGTCATTAGAAGAAAAGAATGATTCGCATTGATCTGTGGAGAGGAGCATTCCTGTCTAGGTTTGATTACCATGAAAATAGCCTTTAAACCCTCATCTGTTGCTCTGACAATCAGTGACATGATGAAATCTTATAACTAAGGTAACTTTCCAACCTGGTTCAGTGGTTCAATATTTTTTCTTCTCTTTTGCTTTCTTTCTCTTTCCTGTTAACCAAGTGTCGTGTAAACGGAAACAAATGTCAACTGCTGAAAAATTGCTTTATACCAATAAATGATCAGATAGTCCCTACTGCTGACAAATTCCTTATGAAACTGGAAAAATAAATATTGTCCAGACTCAGTTTCCAAAATACAAGCTGAAAATCGGTCTCTATATCTAGCACCCTGGTGTAATAGAAAAGGCAAAATGAATAGTGCACATTTATAATTTTGAGCAATATTTTTTTTTTTTTTTTTTTTGGCTGTGTTGGGTCTTCGTTTCTGTGCGAGGGCTTTCTCCAGTTGCGGCAAGTGGGGGCCACTCCTCAGCATGGTGCGCGGGCCTCTCACTGTTGTGGCCTCTCCCGCTGCCGAGCACAGGCTCTGGACGCGCAGGCTCAGTAACTGTGGCTCACGGGACTAGTTGCTCCGCGGCATGTGGGATCTTCCCAGACCAGGGCTCGAACCCGTGTCCCCTGCATTGGCAGGCAGACTCTCAACCACTGCGCCACCAGGGAAGCCCCTTGAGCAATATTTTGGAGCTAGGAGCACAGACTCTTCTGCCCAGGGTCATTGATCTGACTGCAGAACAAGGGCCATATATGTGCCCAAACCCACTCTGTGACCCCCAACTCCTTCCTTCATGGCTGAAGTGTGCAGTGGTCTTAGAAAAAATACTCCAAAGAATGTTTCCAATATGCTGAGGAAAAGCAACGCTTTTTTCTCAGAGTCTATTTTCCTTACTAATCAGAACACTGAAACAAGAGATGAGACTTAGTGGTAATGGAGAAAATGGATTAAAGCCAGAAGTTAACAGAACGCAGAGTAGATGGAAGGAAAAGAAAACCTCAGGTTGAAGCCCCGGGTTGTATGTAAGGGATATAAGTTACATTTAAAAAAAAAAAAAAAAGCATACTTGAGTCAACTGGAAGATTTTTTATGCCAGTAATACTGATACTCCTACGCACAATGACAGCTAACAGTGAGCACTCACTGTGTGTCAGCCCGAGTCCAAATCCTCTATGTGTATAATCTTTTTTCTTCTCAACAGCTCAATAATATTTAAAATTGTAAAAAATGATAACTTCATTTTACAAAAGGAGTCCTGGTTTTCGGGAAGAACTGGCCATTGCTCATGCTAAATAGATTCCATGGTGAATTCTAAATGGCATTACTACTATATTGCTGCCGAGAGCAGTGTGGGTGTACATACATGCCTAGCACTGTGCTTAATACTTCATATACATTATCAATACTCAGGACGATGTAATTGCACAGGTTGCAGGTACAATAACACTTCTGAAAATTTGAGGATACAGAGGCTTATAGAGATGAAATAAGGTGCCTAAATGTTCCCAGGAAGCAAAGTGTAGAAATAAAGCTTTAACTTACATGCTCTTTACCACTATGATATACTATTTGCTCAAATTTGATTGACATCCTTTTTTATAGTGTGTGTGTGTGTGTGTGTGTGTGTGTGTGTGTGTGTGTGTGTGTAAAGAAAGGCACATTTTCATATAGTAGTCACTACTGGATGTATTCTGGGTGACTATCTATCACTGATACAGAATAGGGACTTGAGGCTGCATTTGAAGATTCCCTGAAATTTCAGCTGAGAAAAGAACATATCGTTTCTCCAAGTTTTCACATCTCACTTCCTCATCATGAGTTCTTGGTTTACTTTATCAGATTCAAGGTTTTTTTTTTTTTCCAGCACATAAACAAATCACTTGGAAGAATGCCTTTTAGCCAAGACGCTCCAAGCATTTTAGGAGATGAAATTTGGCTGAATTTATCTCTCAACTCCTCCTCTATGCCCACCATTGTCCCCGAGAGAGCATTTATGAACTGGTTCCTACGAGTGGTTTATCATCTTAAAATGAATAAATAGTGGGACCCTCTCTTTTCTCCTTTTGTATTCCAGACAACAGGTTCAGAGCCTGCTGCTTACAGTATGTCAAACTTTTCATTAGTGTTCATGCAGCTAGAGGGGTAAAATAAATCTTAGACCAGGTGACATGGAGCAATGCAACGAAGAAAATGGTGGAATGGCTTGTGCGGTTAGCAAAGATCATTGAATCTGTCTTTCCTCTCCCTCTGGCTCTCCCAGCCACCCCTACAAATAGCCAGGCTCCAGTGTAGGGAGGCTGCAATCTCTGTTCTCGGACTCAGGAGAGGCTCTGTGCAGCAGGATTACTGGGCAGACAGGGGCAGACTCTTTGCTGAACTTTAGAATTTCACAGAGAGCTTTTGGAAACCAGGTGATGAGCACTCGCCAGCCATTCTTTCCAATGTTGTCATCTCTTTTGTCCTTGGCTCATTTCAGGACCTATCTCTTAACTCCTTTTACTTTTGAAAATTCCCACATTTAAGCTCAATTTCTAAGTGTGAGCTGGTGTTGTTATATACTATTTTAGAACGAACACCTTTTTGCACCCAGGATTGGGTGTGAGAATCACGTTTGGATGCCTTGGGAATAACATATTTCATACATATGCCTTGAGTTGTCACATATTTTGCTTCATTAATTCATTGCTAGGTCAAGCAATAGCAGAATGACTGCTTATCAAACAGATGACATGTTTTTAATGCTTGATTAAAGCAGGATTTATCACGGCTGTCAGAAGGCTGGAAGTCTGTGATTTTCATTATTTAAAGCCGTACTTTGGAGACTCTGGTTTTACAGTGAGAGGCAGTGATTATACAGACAAAACCTTACCAGGGTGTTAGAATAGAGATAACTTTTGTATGGAAAACACAAATCCATTTTTAATACACTAGATTTTACTGTAATGCAATTTTCATAGTTCATACTGCACTGCCATTTATTAGCTGTGTGACCTTGGACAAGTGCCTTCTTCTCCCTGAGCTTCAGTTTCGTCACCTATGAAATGGAAATAGTACCTACCTCATAGAATTGCTGTGAGGATTGAATAAAAGAGTGTAAATAAAGCACCAGGACTGGCTGAGTTCAAGAGGTGGTGGCTGCATCCCTTTATCTTGTGGGGGAGGAAGCTGAGTGATAGACCAGAGTTAACAGGGATCCCACAGCAACAAACACATGTTCCCATGACAGCACTTACCGAACTGCCTTGTAAACATCAACCTGCTTATCTTTAAGGGATGAATGCCTTTGAGCAGGAATTTACTTCTACAGGTCACAAATATTACTATCCCCGTTTTTACAGGTGAGAAAACTGAATCTCGGGGAAGTTAAAAATCTAAGACTACATAGCTAATAAGTGGCAGAGACATGATTCCAACCGAGGTCTGTCTGACAGCAAAGACCATTCTTTTCCCATTACGGACCCACTGCCTCAATAGAGTCTGCAGGACAAACAACCCTTAGTGGAGAGGAAAGTCTGTTTGTTATTTGGCCATTGCAGACCAATCTGAGTGTTGCCCAAACCTGTCCTTCCACTTTCCATCATAACAAAGATGCAGACACTTGACACATCTTTTTTTCGAGGCCCATTATGGGCTACGATTTGCTGAATTTCTAGTTAGGGAAATTCATTGACATTAAATGGTCTATTATGACTCAATTTGTCAGTGGCAAAATAAAAATTAAAACCCAGGAACCTAGATTTAATAGTCCAAAGATTATCAAATTATCTTCATTTGCTTCTGAGACAAATTATTCAGACGTACAATTTCCTCACCAATTAGCTGCTTGTCTAACTCTCCTTGGGTTATGTCTTCTTCATCAACTTCACTACTTTTCCCCATAAACCTCGCCTGAGCAAAGATTCAGCTTTTATAGTTGATTAGGACAAACAAGGAAAACGCAGTTCAACTCCACAAAATGTGAATGTTTAATTTTAAACTGATTTTGTAGCATTATACTCAGTAGGACGCTTGCAGTTTTGCAATTAACGAGTTGCTGACATTTACGAACATCTAGAATAAAAGAAACCTTTCCTTCCATCGCTGTTTGCCAGCTTCATTATTGAATTTTGGGTCTGCTTTGGGATACTTCAATCATGAAAGTAATCATGTAAAACTATATTGGGTTCTGTTAGCAGTAATACCATAGAGGAGGTTCATTTATGAAAACTGAAACTTTCTCTGACTCTCTCTCTTCTGCCATGTAATTCACTTTAAGGTATTTTAAGGTGAAAATTTGAAAATTACATCGTCAAAGCTTTAGAAGGACACAATGCTAATAAGCATTTAACACTGAGCCACAGTATATTTTGAAACACAGATATTTTATGAAATCCAATACTGACACGCAAATCACTCAGCATTTTTCAATATAAACGTTGTTTAAATTTTCCAGATCAGCTCATCAATGCTGTTATGAGAAAAACACAAAGATATACACACACATACACACATATGCACATACATACATCCATATATATTTCACAGATATATTCATCCATATATGTATCTATTTATGAGCACTACTAGGAATAAGTACACATATGAACAGGAGATCTAAAAGGACCCCTCAGCCCCAAGTCATCCTCTCCTATTCTGCAGGGCAAAATAAAATGAGGAAAAGTTGGAGACTACCATCTTTAACCCAGTGACGTCTTATTTAGCCTTGTAGTAGAATAACAAGAGGCTTAGAGCTAATGGCAAGGCCCAAGATGGAAAAGCTTTCATAATATTCCAGAAACTTCAACTTTTAGAAAATATATGCAAACTTGTACCTTAATTTTTTGTGTGTGTGTGTGGTACGCGGGCCTCTCACTGCTGTGGCCTCTCCAGTTGCGGAGCACAGGCTCCGGACGCGCAGGCTCAGCGGCCATGGCTCACGGGCCCAGCCGCTCAGCGGCATGTGGGATCTTCCCAGACCGGGGCACGAACCCGTGTCCCCTGCATCAGCAGGCGGATTCTCAACCACTGCACCACCAGGGAAGCCCTTGTACCTTAATTTATATAATTCATGGACTTTGGAATTCTACACCCAGGATTGCCACATTCTAGCAAAAGATGTTTTCAGAGAAATTGTAATTTCTCTTGGAGACAGCCTATAAATATGTAATGACACAGCTTGTAGAAGCACAAAAGAGTTATGTGAGAAATGAGTTGATCTCAGTGGTCCAAAGTGAATAATTCAAGCACAGCAAAGCAGACATTGCAGAGGTGGGCATGGTTACCATTTGACATGCACTATCCACACATCCACTGCATAGAAAAGTAGCTTAGAAAGGTTATGCACGTGTGTGTAGCTCTATTGAACAATCAGGCTACTGACTTCAAGAGTAGCCTGCCTTCACATTTCTTCACTGTATAGCAGCAGCCTTTATTGGCTTCGATTTTGCTTAAGACAAGCTTAACAAAACATTTGATATTTATTGCGATAGAAAGAGTAAGCAACACATAATAGCTATTCTGGGTACCATAAAGCTCAGACATTTGCTTCTTTGACAATTAGGGATGTACTGCAATCATTTGTGCATTATCTGAAAAACACCCCACTTATGTAAACAGACTTAATAAAACTGATATATGTAAGCACTGCTGGTGCTACTTCTGTCAGCATCTTTCCTGTAGGAAACAATTTCAAAGGACATTTTTTTTTTTTTTTTTTTTTTTTTTTTTTTTT
>NW_006772326.1:2318705-2334019 GCF_000442215.2 Lipotes vexillifer
AGGCTCAGCGGCCATGGCTCACGGGCCCAGCCGCTCCACGGCATGAGGGATCCTCCCGGACCGGGGCACGAACCCGCGTCCCCTGCATTGGCAGGTGGACTCCCAACTGCTGCGCCACCAGGGAAGCTCCAAAGGACATTTTTATAAATTCCAATTATTAGAGATTTTAGCTAAAATTCTATTAGGTCAAAAAATTCTTTGTTAAACCAAGTAGAAAGCTTTGGCGCCTCTGTTAAATACCTACAAACTTAATTGAAAAAAAAAATGACGTTAAACGAGTTGGAGAAATACCAGAAAGTCCCGAGCAATTTGCATAATTAAACCATCTTCTTTTCCATTTCCTTTATGTTTTATCCTTCTGACCCCAGAATTTCCTTCTTGTATTGCATATTTTTGCATAATTGAGATGAAGTATGAAGCAAAGGCTGAACTCATCCTAGGAGCCCTCAGAATCATTTGAGGGCAAGCTCTTCTGTGAGGAACAAACTTCAGGATTGGATGCACACCCACTAAATGATCTCTTCTCATCTAGACTGTGAGTCACGTGGGCCTATTAGAAATTTTATAAATAGAAGGAGGCATGCATTGACCACATTTGTTTTTTCTGCCATCGGCAAAGATAAGCCAATTAGAAACAGGTGTTCAGAGAAGCAATTCTTTATTTTCTTCTAAAGGTTTTCTTCTTAAAGTTCACAGCAACAGGGCATGTGTGTACTGTCTTTATAGTACACACATGCAGTGTTTAATGTTTCTTGGCTAATATAACTGCAAACAATTCGAGCAGAGGAACGGGGGTTCTTTTGTAGAGAGTTAACTCAGTAATGTGGAAAGCACACAGGTTTTATGTTCATAAAATATTTGAAACTCGGTTTCTCCATTGACTTTGGACAAGTTATATAAGTTGTGATTTTCTTATCTCTTAAATGGGGATAACAATACCTATTTTTCAAACTTATGAGAATTGGGAGAATGCATGTAAAGGCCTTGGTATATAGCCCAGCGTCAATTATACCAGCTTCTCATGCCACTTTGGCCTGGTATGATTTCATGGACCTCCTGGGCATTTGATACATGTTAACCGATCATATTTGGTAGAAACAAAAATCATGCAAATAGAGAATTTTTTAAAGCCTAGAAATTTTTTCAAATGTTTTAAGTTTTTCATGAGGGAAAGAAAGAACCCAACAATAGGAAACAAAACCACTGCTCTTCACACATAATTGAATTGATTAGAGATGAGTTCTGAGAGGGCTAAAAATGGCTCCTTAAAAGCTTAGTTAAATAATCCAAAAGATACACAAGAAACCTATTAAGTATAAAACATATCTTTAAAATGTTATGGGGTAAATCCTCCCAGAGGCATAACTTAGTCCCCTAGACCAGACATATCAGGTGGGCAAATGCCAATTCTTTCATGGTACTAGGATATCATTTATTAAATTACCACTTTCATAGCACCCTGGTGGCCCTAGAACTAATGCTCCTTGTAAAGGTTTAAGTTAGAATGAGGGAGATGATTTGCTCACCTGATCCTTTATGCATAATTATCACTAATTGCACAAATCTGGTTTGTACTTGTTCCATTATGTACCTCCAATGACATCGTTTTGTATACAGACCAACTCTGGGATGCACACTCTGTCTACATATAGGAAGTTTCCTACGTGTTACAATTCAGTTCAAATTTTTATTAAATAAATGAGAAACAATCCAATAACAAGGCATCCACAGCTTTTAAATAATGAATATGCACTAGACTCCTTGCTTCACGTGATAAATAATGACAAAGGACAGAATGCAATCCTTATCCAGTTTGGCAACAGCTAAGAAAAAAAAAGACCTTTCAAATTTCTTTCCATGAAATTTTACTTTCAAAAGTGAAATACGGTAAAAAGCGAGTGCTCTTGGGTATTATAAATCATTTATCTCCCAGCTAGAAACAGATCTGCTGGAAGGCTGCCCAGGGCACACTGATTTGTTGTTTTTCCTGAATCACTATTAGAGGGCAATTACTTTTCATTGGATTTAGGTTTATTCTGTGCAGGCATTAAAGAAAAATGCTTCTGCATCCTGGAGTTTAAAACTATAGAAACAGCACACATTTAAAATTCAGTATAGGTAGCACTCATTTCTGGTCTGAAGGTTCTCTAGAAATCATGTCTTAAGACATATTAGCATTAATATTATTTTTAAAATATTCCCTGATCTCTTCATTCTTGACATTTTGGCAGCATTACTGGAATCAATCTCTCCGTCCTCTTGGCTTTGGATACAGTAGTTGGTCTTGGCTTCCCCCATGCCTTGATGACCACATCTTCTCAGCCTCTATTGGTGCCTCCCTCTCTTTTACTCCTCCCTCTCTCAGACACGGAAATACATATATGACCCTCCTTCACTTATCTACACCTCTCCGCCTCTCATCCGTTTCTAAGATGCTAAAGACTCCCACACTTCTATCTGCTGCCACGACCTCCCCCTGAGCTCCAAACTCACAACATACAACTGTCTATCCGGCATCTCTGCTTGAACATCAAAAAGGCATTTTAGGGCTTCCCTGGTGGCACAGTGGTTGAGAATCTGCCTGCCAATGCAGGGGACGCGGGTTCGAGCCCTGGTTTGGGAAGATCCCACATGCCGCGGAGCAACTAGGCCCGTGAGCCACAGTTAGTGAGCCTGCGCGTCTGGAGCCTGTAAGCTCCGCAGCAAGAGAGGCCGCGACAGTGAGAGGCCTGCGCACCGCGATGAAGAGTGGCCCCCGCTTGCCGCAACTAGAGAAAGCCCTTGCACAGAAACGAAGACCCAACACAGCAAAAATAAATAAATAAATAATTTTTTTAAAAAATGGCATTTTAATCTTAAGATGTCCAACACAGAATGATTGATTCCCGCCCCCATGCCAACCCCATGACATGCCCATCTAACCAGTTACTCAGGCTAGAAATCTCTGAGTTATCTTGGATTCTTTCTTGCCCTTACATTCTATCTTGAATCCCTAAGCAAATTCTGCTGGTTCTTCCTTAGACTATTTCCCCAATTCATTTACTTCTCATCACCTACTGTGCTACCAACCTGGTCTAAGCCACCATCACCTCTCTGCAGTATGAAAAGAGACCCTGAAACTTGCCTATCTACTACCCACTTGACTGCCAGAATTATCATTTAACTCGCTCCCCCAGCAAAATCACATTATTCTTTGGCTTAAAGTTAGCCAGAGGCTTCCCACTATACTGAGAGAACTATCCAGACACCTGACCACAATGTCAGGTGTGATCTGCCCTCTACCCAACTTCCTCACCTTGTCTTGTATATTTCTCCCTCCACTCTGGCCACACGGGCATTTCTCCTGCTCCTCGACCACGCTAAGGTCATTCTCGCCTTAGAGCTTTTACTTTTGCTATTCCCTCTACCTGGAACATTATTCCTCCAGGCCTTTGCACAGCCAGCCTCTTCTTATTCTGATCTTGCTAAAATGCCATCTCTTTATACCTGAGCATCCTTTCCCAGGTCCTCTCTTCTCAAGTCACTCTCTATCCATCAACTTATTTTCACTTTCTTCCCAATACCTATAACTACCTGAAATGTCTATTTATTTGCTTTTCTAATGCCTGTCTTCTCCACTAGAATATCAACTCCGAGAGAGTAGGGTCCTTGCATACATAGTCTATGTGTCTTGGCACATAGTGGATGCTCAATAAATATTTGTTGAATATATATTTTGAATGCATTCCTGACCATCATATATGTGTAATGTAGTATAGATATACCATATACTAGAGTCAAACCTAACAACTAAAATTCTTTATAATAATTTAAAATAATGAAATCATGCTCCTGGTCATAGAGTTCAAGGACTGGGAAGGGTCCTATAAATTATAATGAACCCTCTTATATTACAATGTCACGCGGCTTAGAGGTGGGCAGTGAGCCAAAACCAGCTCACAAAGTGAAGGAGAGGCAGAGTCAGGCCTGGCCAGGTCCCCACTATAGCATCAAATACAGCTGGTTTCCCGTTATTATACAACACATATAAGTGATTTTATAGACCTCATTGACTATACAAAGAAACCCAAATCCAGCACCAAAATGCAATTCATTATGCACAGCAAGTAAAAATATTATTTTGAGTCATAAATTTGATTTATCTTAAATGAATGTGCTTGTGTTCATAATAAATGGCAACCTTTTAATTAACCGTATGCTTGTGTTAGAACTTAGAAAACTTTTCAGGGACAACCAAATGGCACATGTCTCCTAAAAATATAACCAGGAAAGTTTTAACTGACTTTTATAGTTTCTCTCCAAAAATGTCCATAAACATGACTTCCAAAAACCTGCATAACTGCATTTCATTATCTGGGTGACTTTAGTTAAGAGACATCATGATGTATATAATATAGCCCTCTTGAGTGCCCAAGAATTTCCTGGACACTGAGAGAGGTCTGGGCCACTTTAAATATTTGAGACAATAGGCATTTTTTAAAATAAAGAAATATTTAGATGAAGTTAACAAAGTTATGGAATATTTCAAATATTTACATTATACATATTAACCCCTGAAAGAGTGCCTTATTATTATAGGATTTTTTAAAAAAGCTTATTCGTCATGCACTGGAGGCTCTATGATCTACTGTAGGGACAATATTTTAAAAATTTAAGAGGAACACCTACTCCTTGCAATGCTGTCTGTGAATCTCTAGGATGAATACATGAAAATAATGTAAAAATCCAAGACTGCAGTTCTTTATGATGGTAGAACCTGGGCCAAGTGATCCTCCTAGCACCCAGGACAGACCTTCTGTATCTGATTTTCTTTCTGCCTTCACGCCAACTGCAAGCAAGTCACGTGGGGAGAGGATGGCAGGCGATGGGGGAGATCTTAGCCACCAAAAGGCAGCTGAAATCCAGTGTACAAAAAGTGAGGAGGGACAGACTCTGGTCTCAGAACTTGAAAACCAACCGACCAAATAAGTGAAAATAACTGATGTGACTCTTTTTATCTCTCTCAATCCACTGCCTCTCTGATACTCTGGGGGAAAAATGAGTAGCTGTTTGGGATTAGCAGTTACTGTGGCCTAATCCTGAATGAGGACAACCTTCTCTGGCCATGGCCACATCCTGACTTGCATGTGCATTCCAGGCATAAATTGCAATTAAAGCAAAATATCTATTTATTGGGATGAATCCCAAAGGGCTTTATTGGTATTGCAGAAGTGTGTTCTGAAAGGTCTGTTGGGTCCTGAGAGGCAAGTTATAGGAGAAAGGAAACCAAATTCATTTCCTCAAGAGTTAGGGAGCAATTTGACAAGCTTTAGGCACAAGTGTGTGTGTGTGTGTGTGTGTGTGTGTGTGTGTGTGTGTGTGTGTGTGTGTGTGTGTGTGTCTGCCTGTGTTTCCGGAGAAGGTTAAGAGATGTATAGCCTGAGATGTATAGTTGAAGTCTGTTTCAACTTCAGAAAATCAGCGCTACGGTGAGGCGGGGGATAACTCAGTTCTATCTATCCGAAGAGACCCCAGTTCAGGTCTGGCTCTTTCCCCCACATAGCCAAAGGAAAAAAAAAGATGCTGGTAAACTACTGTGTTGGTGGTCCTATTCATCTTTCTTTAGTGACATTATCATCTAATAAGCTTTAGTTCTTAACTGGTTTTACAAGAACGATGTTTAATTGAAGCTAGTGATATCGGGGTACTTGAATCACCATGTGATTTAATTTAGCAATATGAATGCTTCATCACATTCTCTCTTTATTTTTCTCAGTATTAATTAGAATCATTTCCCAAAGAATGTAAAAATCTCAGGGATGACCTAGATATTCCACTTTTCATCCCAAAGTGGGCATATTCCAAGAGTCTGACAGGATAAAGAAAGACAGGTTTTGGTTAGAAAACAGTTTCTAACATTTGCCCAAATCTGAGATATTTACACACACTTGATTTTAATACACTATAACCAAAACCCAGTAGAAAAACAGGCCTGTGATATTAACAAAAATTCACAGAAAAAGAAATACAAATGGCTCTTAAAAGTAAGAAAAGATGTTCAATCTTACTCATAAGAAATGCAAATTAAGGCCACACAAAATACCATTTTTTTTCACTTCTAAGATTAGCAAAATTCTACAAGTTGGATAACATACATATTGGTAAGGCTGTGGGGAAACAGGTACTGTCACACATTGTAGGTGGGAATATCAACCAGTATAACCTTTAAAGAGCGCAATCTGGCAATATTTATCAACAATATAAATTCATACCATAATCTTTGACCCAGATTTCCATTACTGTGATTTATCTTACAAATATACTTATACATGTATAAAATAATACATGTAAAAGGATATTAATTACAGCAATTTCATAATAGCAAGATATTGGAAACAACTCAAACGTTCATAAGTAAAGACTGGAAATAACTCACATGTTCACAAATGAGGGATTGGTTAAATAAATTAGAATGTACTCATACAATAGAGCATCATGCAGCTATAAACAAAGGATGATGAACCACTTTTTGTGCCAATATGGAATGATTTTCAAGATTTACTTTTTCAGTGAAAAAAAGCAATAGAGAAGAGTGCATAGAATGCTATATTTTGTTTTTAAAAGGAAAGTTCGAATATGAATTTATATTTGCTTATATTTGCATAAAGAACATCTGGAGGAATTCTAAGAAACGAATAAATGTGATTTCCATTTTGTGTACATAGTGGTGGGAACTGGCTGGCTGGGGGATGTGGAAGAGAATTAATCTTTTTATTTTATACCTTTTTATATGTTCCGCGTTTTGAACCATCTGGTTGTACCAGAATCTACCTCATTTGAATCTACCTCTTCAAAAAAAATGAAGCAAAAGTAAAGCATTATTGATTAGGATGTCACAATTTCCGAAACCGTACTGATATATATATATCTAAAACTGAACATACTTAAAATTTTTCTGACAGCTTTCTTTGCCCAGGAAGTCTAATAAGTATCAAAAGATAAACAGTGAAAGCCATTACATGAATGTATGTGCATAATGAAACATAAAGAGCCACTGATGCATGTAGTGAATGAAGTTTCTTGAGAATGAGCGTTGATTAAATGTCATGTTTGTAAAACAATTAGGATCTGAAGCTTAGTAGATGGAGAATGCTGAAAAAAGACAAGCACCACTATCACCTACAGTAAAAGAGAGAAAATGAAACATTCTGTAGCTATCACTATCACATATCTTAGTAAGACAAATAAAGGATCTGTTTATTTTATTTTTACAGGTTTCTAACATGAGGAAGTTACAAATCCTCTTACTCTATTATGCTTAAAAATGATGTTCAGGCAGAGGTGAACAAAGGGTATTTAAAACACTCAGATAACAGTATAAACGGCATTTCCTCCAAATCTGTTGCTGTCCCAGTTATGTGAAGTCTTGCCTGGATAGTTAAGAAGGTATCCCGATGAAGACATAGACAAAATAAGATAAACTAAAATGTACACGTTAAAATCAAAGGAAACACTGTGATTAGAGAAATAGCTCAGGAGCCACAGAAGTACTATAAAGTAAGAGTTATATTTCTCTTTTAAAAGGCAACCAAAAACTCACATAAGGTATTTTTAGATGGGCACCTAATGTTCACAGTTCACAAATTTAAAATGACACACTGAAAAAAAAAAAAAAAGACACAATGAGAACTGGGTACTAGATCATCGAGCCTAATGTGCAAGTGGAGTAGGAAAAAGTGGACATAAGTAGCAGCAGCCATTAGGGATGGTTTTTCTTGGCCTCCCTGAATCAACAGAACACATTAGGGAATTTTTGCTTTCTCCCTGGTGGCATCTTTGACAGAAGTAGCAGCTCACAGTATTTGCTCTCAAGGCCCACTTCGGAAAGAATGGAGCAGTAAGTTTCTAGCATTTGCCATGTATTGGGTAAAATAAAGAATAATAAATGAACACTGAAGGTGAAATCAGTGAAGACAATAAAATGGCCAAAACATTAAACTTTTCATTTTTATCTGCCTTGTACAAGAAACCAAAAGGAGAGAGAAAAAAACATTTGAGGATAGTTATGTAGGAACAGCTTTCTCAAAATGGTTACAAAAAGCATGACTGCATATTGTCCACCTAATTTTCTTCTCCAGCAAGAAAGCAAACATCCAAAGAGAATTCTACATGTACAGAGGATTAAAAAAGAAGGAGATTTAAAAAATACTGTTTACTCTTATATGGTTTTGATTATCAAAGAAGAGTTAAAAGTAATTCATTGGGGGGCTTCCCTGGTGGCGCAGTGGTTGAGAGTCCGCCTGCCGATGCAGGGGAAACAGGTTCGTGCTCCGGTCCAGGAAGATCCCACATGCCGCGGAGCGGCTGGGCCCGTGAGCCATGGCCACTGGGCCTGCGCGTCCGGAGCCTGTGCTCCACAACGGGAGAGGCCACAGCAGTGAGAGGCCCGTGTACCACAAAAAAAAAAAAAAAGAAATTCATTGTTTGGGGATGAAATTACTGCCTCTTACAAACCTCTAACAGAAAAAATTCTTATTTAGAAGGCATTTACAATTTCAGTGCAATTTTAGATTCATTTTTTCATTTGATGAGCTGATATTATCATCCCTGTAATACATATAATATATAGACACCAAAACTCAGAGGCATTAAACTACCTGCTCAAGGTAGCACAGGTAGAAAATAGTGGAGCAGAGATTCAAATCCAGTTCACGACTCCACAAATTCTGTGCTCTGTTCTCCATAGATCCTTAAGAATATATGCAAGTAATCTTAAAAAACAAACAAACAAACAAAATGGTATTCAGCTTTTCTCTAGAGTAACCAGCCAGGGACTAAAGGTATTTTGATAGTCTGCGCCAATGGTGTGCTGAGAGAGTTCTCAAAACTCGGTTCAATGATAGTTACAAAGATGCACTGATACACTGCCACTATCCAGGACCCTCAAATTCCCTTCACCCAGAAGGTCAATATAATTTTGAGCCATGAATTGAACAAGAAATTGATTTTCCTTTGGTTCAAATTCCTGAGTAGGCGGCTCTGAAATCCTCGGAAAGCTCTACTCTCACCTTCTGGACATCCCAGTTCAACAACAGACAGATGTTAACAATTAGACATGTTCAAAGAACAATACACAATTAAGGAGCCGGCAGGACTGATCTTATACGCCAGGTATATTGTGCCTTTCATGAGAGCAAGAACAAAAATTAGACCTTCACAAGCTGCAGACCAGAGCTTTTTAAAAAATATTCATTTTCAGGATTAAAAATAAAACTTTTTACTTGGTTTCTGATACCTCTTTAAATTTGATCAATGTATTTAAATAACTACCTAAAATAACCCTTAGGTCCTTTTCTCGATTTTAGCTGGTAGTACCTCAGTTTATGACCCTAAGGGATATTTGAATTCTTTTCTTTTCTTTTTCTTTTTTTTTGGTACGCGGGCCTCTCACTGCTGTAGCCTCTCCCGTTGCGGAGCAAAGGCTCCGGACGCGCAGGCTCAGCGGCCATGGCTCACGGGCCCAGTCGCTCCGCGGCATGTGGGATCTTCCCGGACCTGCATCGGCAGGCGGACTCTCAAACACTGCGCCACCAGGGAAGCTCGAATTATTTTCTTTTAAAATTATTATTTATCAGTTGCCTTCAATAAAAGTAATCTCCAGCCACATTATTATTGTTACATAGCATATGGTGTCTCTTTAAACACAGTTCCTTCCTCCTTCCTTCCTTCCTTCCTCCCTTCTTTCCTCATTCATTCATTCAATCATTTATTTAAATATTTATTCAGTATTTTCAAGGTGCCAGGCACTATGCTAGATGATGGAAATACAACTTTTATTCTCAGTATCTTCCCATTTAAAAAGGTTTGTCCAATACTGTAGAAATTAAACCATTCTATGATTTGAGATATTAAAAAATTTGTAAGAAAATAAATTATTTCAATTGGTTCCTCTTTTTCCATACTCATATCTGCCCTCTCAAAGGGCTAGAATATGGTGGCATAGAGGTTGATATCATTACTTTGGTTTTAATAATTAAACAAAACATCTCATTTCAGGAACTATAAAAATATGTAACAAAATGATTTACAGCTTTAAGTCAAAGTATATAACAGGTACTATAGTTGTGAATTACTCTCTTAAGGAGAGAAAAAAATTATAAGTAACATTTTAAGGCAAGATGGATGCATTAGAAATTTATCATTAGATAGACTACAAAATGTCTCTTGCATCTGAATAATAAATATAATTTATTGATTCTCTCTGAATGTATTAGAGAAATAAAGCCTATAAAATAATCATTTATACTAAGGACATACAGTAAAAGAATCAAACTTATTCTCTGCAGCAAGCACTAGGCTGATGGTCAACAGCACATACATTCATTTTCATACCTCTTGCCCTTTTAAATATATCTCTAAGGAAAGATAGTGGTTATTATTTGGTTTTCCCCATGTGCAGTTTCTCATACTACACAGTAAATCTTTAAAAGTTATATGAAAAGTACATTTTTCTTTCATGAATTCTCATTCATGGTTGAGAATGCTTGTGGGTGTATTTCATTTAGCATGGACAACATTTCCAATTTAAATTGTTGCAGAGAATGTAACATTTGCAGCTAATTTCCAACATAACATTTAGAAACAGCTCCAAGTGAAAACCCATTATTGGTTTTTGCCATGTTTAAAAGCCAAATGCAAATAAAAACCAAGGCAAGGCTATATTTTACTTTTAGATCATGTATTTCAGTTCCTTGTCCAGAAAAATAGGTTTGGTGTAGGTGGTAAGCTTGTAATGTTATTCTTTGTTTAAAACACATGGCAGAAAGGTCTCAGGGAGAAGACACATGTTCACATCTGTCATGACCCTATAGTTATAAATCTGCCATTTGAAGACAGGCCTTCAAAGGGCCAGATGAGCGGCCATGTTCACATATATTATACTAGCTTCATATTTTGTTAACCAATATAGCTCAGATGTCGTCTTTTATATTTATATAATCCGTTCATTTATGGATAGCTTACATTATGCTTTGCCCAAACTGAACTGACTCCTTAATCTGGCTCATGCATCAGACTTGCAAACGGACAGATTTTCACATATGTACTTTCCCATATGAACTGATGTACTTTCCCATATGAACTGATGACCAGGAGGTCTTATAACATTCTTTTCTGAGTATTTATAATATTACAAATTACCTACACTAATTTTCAAAGAGACTCAATAAAGTGATAAAATATTTACAAACTTAGATTGAAATACAGTCATTTGTACTGTTATATAAGGAAAACCATAGTTGGTATTAGTGATTTTTTAATATAATTACCCTCTGACAATATGCATAAAATGAAGAAATTCAAAATGATGCAATTAATCTTAAAGTTTGAGCCCATGTAAGTAGTTTTTTAAATGTTAGAGTTTAATGAAAAATGTTACTGAGGTAGAATAATTTTGCAAACATAAATTTTAAATGGAGCTTCTAGAAAGGAATAATTTTAAGAAAACCTATCAAATTTGAGGAGTCAGGCATTATTTAGATAAGAATTCTGCCAAAAATATAAATAGCATAAAGAGTATACAGAGACATTTGCAAGTATCTTCCAAACAGGATCCAACAAATAACTGTCTCATGTCTACTAAGAATTTCAGATACCGAGAGTTCCTGAATGGGAGGAAGGATGCACCATTAGGTAGGAAATGCTGAGACCCAAAGAAAGACATGGACCGTCCCACCTCTGGGGAGGACGGTCCCAGGCAGAGGCCAGAACAAGAACATCAGTCTCAAACACACATTAAAAGTATACTTTTAAGGCTTCCCTGGTGGTGCAGTGGTTGAGAGTCCTCCTGCAGATGCAGGGGACACGGGTTCGTGCCCCGGTCCGGGAAGATCCCCCATGCCGTGGAGCGGCTGGGCACGTGAGCCATGGCCGCTGGGCCTGAGCGTCCGGAGCCTGTGCTCCGCAACGGGAGAGGCCACCACTGTGAGAGGACCGGGGACCGGCGAAAAAAAAAAAAAAAAAAAAAAAAAGTATACTTATTTTTAAACCAAATGCTAAAAGAGTTAAACAAAAATTCAATTACAGATTAATATATCTATAAGTAAGGTGCATATATATTGTGTTCTGACAATATACATGCACACGTATATATGTATACATATATAATTATACATATATATACACACACGTATATACTGAATGGATGTACATAAATAGTATTTCTATAAAGAAAACTGAGGATATAGTTCTTAAATATTTTGAATGTAAGCCAGCAGAAGCTAGGAGTAGCTGGATAACCCATATCCTGAAAACATTTGCTTATGGTTTGTCCTAATACATCTGCCTTGTCCTTACTTCTCTTGGCCTCTCTTTCTGCCAGTGTCTCATATTGTGTCCCTCCCTCCTGTGAGCTAGGGAAGGTGAAAAGGCCTTCGTGTCTCAATTCAAAACAGAGTCAGCACCACAACTCCACGTTCCACTGTGCTGAAATGAGCATGGAATCCTGATGAGAGAGAGGTCTGCTTCTTTCTACAGAGGTGACTCTGCAGGTGGTAAAAAGAAAGCGCACTGAGCGGGGACACCCAGGGACTTGGCACGGATGCTATTTTGCCAGAATTTGTGCTCTTATGCTCTCTGACCATCTCTGCTTGATCCAAGTAATTCATTTGCACGGACGTTAAGCTCCAAATGTCACTGCACACTGTGCCTTCCCATTTTCTGACCACAGATCAGGCCCTTGCTCAATCTGCCACTGGCTGTTGAGCCATTATCTGTCCTACAGACATGAGGACAGCTGTACTCTTTCCTTTGATGAAGAATACTTAGGTGTTCTTGTTCATCTCTCAAGGCAGGTCAACACCCACCTTAGGAAGACCATATTACTATTGTCTCTTCATCAGATGGTTTCTCCGTGGCAGAGATCAGTATCTAAACTTAGGATGTTATGTACTGAGCTAGGAAGGAAACTGCAACCCTGAAATTCAATACAATGCTCAAAGCCTACCAAATCTCTATCTTGGACTACCAGGCTCCTAACTGGTTTTCCTGACTCTTCTTTAATCATTGGAGCTCTACATGTAAAACAAAATGAAACTACCAGGCTACTTGCTTATTCACTCATTAATTCAATAACAATTCACAATATTTACTGAATAGCTTCCAGTTGTCAAGCACATGTCTTACAAGTGTCAATGTCACGGTAGCAGGGCTCACAGTGTAGTCAGGAAGGGGTGAATCAGGTAGGTGACTGTAGTGAACAAGCGATGTTTTTGTCTAATTAGCAACCATTTCTCCCTTTATTAGCACCTCTTTATATAGATAGATAGATTTGGATATATAGATATATAGATAGATATGTCTCTATCTATCTATCTATCTATTTAATTAGGTGCTAATTCCAACATTTGAGTGTTTAGATCTCTTTGTGCTCCAAAGTTTTAAGGGCAATGATAGAAGCTCTGATAAACCACAACGTGAGTGTCACGTGGTAAAAGTAACCAACTCTGGAGCAGCTGGGGAAATGCACATCCACCTGGCACCTGCCTCATCTTCACTGTTCTTCAAATGTCACCTCTTCAGGGGAGACTGTCCTTCCTCCCAGAAGGATTACTTGCTACCCTCACTTTGTTCTTAAGAGATCATGAGCTCACAGACACCAGAGAACATGGCTTGGTCATATATGTATCTCCTAACGCACAGCACTGTGCCTGTTAGATTGGATACACAGTATGCCTTCAAGGAAAATTCCTTGAGTGCCTCTATGTTCCCAGCCCTATACTGAAGGCAGGGGGTTCAAACAGGAGCAGAATGAGGGCCCCGCCCTTGCGGAATTTGCCAGGGTAAATATGTTTGGAGAACCGCCTTCAGAAAGAAACCTAAGATAACTTATTCTTTTTCTCATTTTCCCCTCCCCGCCCATGTCCTTTTCCCCCTCTCCCCCAGCATTCTGGTCTAGCTAACCTTCCATCAGAGCTTAACACAAGTATCTCCCTGTCACTTATCGGAAAGCTTTGCCAATTTAGGTCCAGGTTCCCTGTTTCAGGTTCTCAAAATGCTTTGTATTTCTCTTTTATAGAAATCAGTGTTCTCAACCAGGGGTGATTTTGCTTCCCCTTCCCAAGGACATCTGACCACATCTGGAGACATTTTTGATTGCTACTACTGAGAGAGATGGCCTGTGGCATACAGTGAGTAAGGATAAGGATGCTACAGAAGAAGACAGTTCCCCACGACAAAGAACTATCTGGCCCAAATGTCAGTAGTGCCGAGGCTGAGAAACTCTTATACAAATCTTCACAGTTTAGAACTACTGATCTATTTTTGTCATTATTTGATTGATGT
The DNA here is from genome assembly GCF_000442215.2 of Lipotes vexillifer. NCBI lineage: Eukaryota > Metazoa > Chordata > Mammalia > Artiodactyla > Lipotidae > Lipotes > Lipotes vexillifer. The sequence goes on from NW_006772326.1 coordinate 2,333,025, forward strand.
ATTTTCCTCCACCGAATCGTAAGTTCCAAAAAAGCAGGGACTAAGTCTGTTTTGCACCATTATATTCCCAAAAACTTACAAGTAGTAGGCGCTCAACAATCATTTATTGAACGTTGTCTTTAAAGAAATGTTAACTCTCTCTGAAACAGAATACAATATTCAAGCAATTTCTCCTTTACTGTAAGTATGTATGCTAGCAAGACAAATGTAATTCTCTGTACTCAATTATCATTTTCTAGAAAAAACAGTTGTTGGTTGCATGGTTGTAACTTAGTTTAACTGAAGAGGTTCCATTCCAAAATGAAAATATCCCATATGAAAATATTTGTTTTAATGTATTCGGAAATTCTTGGTAGGTTGACAAGACCTACAGAATGTATGGCTCCGGCTGCAGTAATAATCGCTCATACTTTGCAGTATATAGAACTGACAAGCCTCCATGACACAAAGAGCAGGAAACCTAACATGATGACTGGCATGTCACAGAGTTTGCACAGTGATGTCATCAAAATATCCCTTAAGTAAATGCTATACAGCCTCCTATACTTCCCATCTGCTCCCTAAGAACAGGAAGCTTGCATTCTACTGAGCCAAGTCCTCAGTGCCTCGTACTTCTAAAGCCTCTAATTACAATCTTGAGTCATAATATTGGCTTTAGAGCTTTACCTCAAGTGAACATTCAAATGTGATTTTTATATAGAAGTCAATTTCTGGAAGACCTACAATGTAAAAACATTGGGGAAACGAGCCGGTTAATTATTAAAGCAAATCTAAAACAATGTACTAAAATACACTACTATATAAAAACAAAAAGTAACTAGTTGCTTTACAATGGTGTGTCAGTTTCTGCTTTATAACAAGGTGAATCAGCTATACATATACATGTATCTCCATATCTCCGCCCTCTTTCATCTCCCTCCCACCCATCCTCCATCCCACCCCTCTAGGTGGTCACAAAGCACTGAGCTGATCTCCCTGTACTATGCAGCTGCTTC
>NW_006772328.1:0-1350 GCF_000442215.2 Lipotes vexillifer
ACAGACCTACTGGAGAATGGACTTGAGGATGTGGGGAGGGGGAAGGGTGAGCTGTGACAAAGCATGAGAGAGGTATGGACATATATACACTACCAAACGTAAGGTAGATAGCTAGTGGGAAGCAGCCGCATAGCACAGGGATATCAGCTCAGTGCTCTGTGATCGCCTGGAGGGGTGGGATAGGGAGGGTGGGAGGGAGGGAGACCCAAGAGGGATGAGATATGGGAACATATGTATATGTATAACTGATTCACTTTGTTATAAAGCAGAAACTAACACAGCATTGTAAAGCAATTATACCCCAATAAAGATGTTAAAAAAAAAAAAGAACTACCATACGACCCAGCAATCCCACTACTGGGCATATACCCTGAGCAAACAATAATTCAAAAAGAGTCATGTACCAATAGGTTCATTGCAGCTCTATTTACAATAGCCAGGACACGGAAGCAACCTAAGTGTCCATCAACAGATGAATGGATAAAGAAGATGTGGCACTTATATACAATGGAATATTACTCAGCCATAAAATGAAACGAAATTGAGTTATCTGTAGTTAGGTGGATGGACCTAGAGTCTGTCATACAGAGTGAAGTAAGTCAGAAAGAGAAAAAGAAATATCGTATGTTAACACATATATATGGAATCTAAAAAAAAGATAATAAGGTCATGAAGAACCTAGGGGTAAGATGGGAATTAAGACACAGACCTACTAGAGAATGGACTTGAGGATATGGGGAGGGGGAAGGGTAAGCTGTGACAAAGTGAGAGAGTGGCATGGACATACATACACTACACATCATCACCAATACTTGTTATTGTCTGTCTTTTTTATCTTGCCACTCTACAAGACGTGAAGTTCCATCTCATGTGTGATTTTGATTTTCCTTTTCTTGATGACTAAAGATGTCCAGCATCTTTTTTCTTTTTAAACATCTTTATTGGAGTATAATTGCTTTACATTATTGTGTTAGTTTCTGCTGTATAAAAAAGTGAATCAGCTATTCATATACATATATCCCCACCTGCCTTCCCTCTTGTTTCTCCCTCCCACCCTCCATATCCCCCCCCAGGTGGTCACAAAGCACTGATCTCATCTCCCTGTGCTATGCGGCTGCTTCCCACTAGCTATTTTACATTTGGTAGTATATATATATCCCTGCCACTCTCCCACTTCGTCCCAGCTTACCCTTCCCCCTCCCCATTTCCTCAAGTCCATGCTCTACATCTGCATCTTTATTACTATCCTGCCCCTAGGCTTTTCAAAACCTTTTTTCCCCCCTTAGTTTCCATATATATGTGTTAGCATATGGTATTTGTTTTTCTGTTTCTGACTTACTTCACTCTGTA
>NW_006772329.1:0-291 GCF_000442215.2 Lipotes vexillifer
TTGGCTGTGGGTTTCTCATATATGGCCTTTATTATGTTGAGGTAAGTTCCCTCTATGCCTACTCTCTAGAGAGTTTTTATCATAAATGGGTGTTGAATTCTGTTGAAAGCCTTTTCTGCATCTATTGAGAGGATCATATGGTTTTTATCCTTCAATTTGTTAATATGGTTTATCACATTGATTGATTTGCTTATATTGAAGAATCTTTGCATTCCTGGGATAAGCCCCACTTGATCATGGTGTATGATCTTTTAAGGTGCTGTTGGATTCTGTTTGCTAGTATTTTGTTGA
>NW_006772330.1:0-863 GCF_000442215.2 Lipotes vexillifer
TAACCCATGCCGTAACACGTACACTAACTCTAAACCGTTGTCGTAACCTAAACTGTACCCTAACCCGTCCCCGTTCCCAAACTCTAACCCTAACCCTTACACTTAGCCTTACCCTAAAACGTGTCCTAAAGCTAACCCGTACACTAACACTAACCCATTGTCTTACCCTAACCTGTACCCTAAACCATCCCAGTTCCATAACTCTAACCCTAAGCCTAAACCAAACCCAAACATTAACGCTTACCGTTAGCCTTACCCTAAAACGTGCCTTAATCCTAACCTGTACGGTAACACTAACACATGCCATAACACGTAGGATAATCCTAAACCATTATTGTACCCTAACGTATAACCTAAACTATCCCTGTTCCCTAACCCAGACTAGGGTCTGAAGCAATCCTGCGGGATGAACCAGACTAGGGACTGAAGCAATCCTGCGCTATGGCGGTCAGCTCACAAGAAAACGAGGGGAGGAAAGGAGCTCAGGGCCACTGTATTTCACAAACCTGCAGAGTTATAGATGACAGCTTTCGTCCAAAAATATACTGAATTTAGGCTGCGAAGAGAACTTGAAAGTGAGGCAGAATTGCAGGAAACCGATTTCAGGAGGTGGTTTGGAATTGCATTTAAAGCCTATGAAAATAGGCAGAATGCCGACCAGGATTCCCTTGGCCAAAAAGGGCGTATGCGTTTTTTCCTGAATATATTCAGGAAAAAACGCATACGCCCTTTTTGGCAAACCAAGCAAGCTTACAACGGAAATCTATGCTACAATGAACTCTCACTTCCCCCCGGTCAATAAGGCCATCTGAAAAAAGTGTAAAATCCAAAAAGGCAGGACAGGCCAGGGAGAACAGGGAGCG
>NW_006772331.1:0-745 GCF_000442215.2 Lipotes vexillifer
CTTTCCCTTCCTCTAATAGTTCCTGAAAGAGAAATGACAATCATACCAGGTAAAAAAATAAGCAGAGAGATAGGTAAGCCAAGCACTAAAGCATGTGCACTTCTGTTAGTTACAAGGCACATACTGCGCCACAGCGCACTCACTTTTTTGTTCCACATGTCAAGCTGTCACCTTTACAAAAGGAAGAGCTGCACTTAAAAAACCCACAGCAGAGTAAAGTGCTTACTGTATGTACATTGTACCCTGATATATTCAATTTGACCATGAAAAGGAGTGCTGAAACAAATTAAAGGAAAAAAGGCCAGGACAGCACTTTGGTTAGGTTGTACAGCCCTCCTCAATAAACATCCTCTTTCATTATCTATTTAGTAGTCTACACGGTCTAGCTGTGTCTGCTGTGGGCCTGAAGAGGATTCTGTGTCAGCTACGCTAAGGCTGTGTTGCAACTTCTCTGCCCTAGTAGGTGAGCTCAATCTTTTTCACCCCTTTGAAGAATTGACGGCTCCTTTTGCAGTCAACAGAAAATTTCCACACACCCAAGAATGAGGACCATCTACTGCCTGACCTCCAGATGAGACTACTGCAAAAGAAGCTGGTTCCTGGGCTTCCCTGGTGGCGCAGTGGTTGAGAGTCCGCCTGCCGATGTAGAGGACACGGGTTCATGCCCCGGTCCGGGAAGATGCCACATGCTGTGGAGCGGCTGGGCCCGTGAGCCATGGCCGCTGAGCCTGCGCGTCCGGAGCCT
>NW_006772332.1:0-904 GCF_000442215.2 Lipotes vexillifer
GCTAACCCTAAACCGTTGTCGTTCCCTAACCCTAACCCTAAACCGTCCGTTCCCTAACCCTAATCCGTACCCTAACCGTTCCCCGAAGCCTTACCCTTACCCGTGCCCTAATCCTAACCCGTACGCGAACACTAACCCGTGCCCTAAAAGTACGCTAACCCTAATCCTTTGTCGTGCCCTAACCTGCACCCTAAAGAGTCCGCGTTCCCTAACCCTGACCCTTACCCTAACCCTAACTGTTAACCGAAGCCTTACCCTAACCCATGACTTAAACCTAATCCGTACGCTAACACTAACCCGTGCCCTAACACGTGCACTAACACTTAACCGTTGTCGTATGCTAACCTGTACCCTAAACGGTTCCCTTTCCCTAACACTAACCCTAACCCGAACCCGAACCCTAAACCTTACCCGGAGCCTTACCCTAACCCGTGCCCTAATCCTAAACTGTACGCTAACACTAACCCGTGCCCTAACACGTGCACTAACACTTAACCGTTGTCGTATGCTAACCTGTACCCTAAACGGTTCCCTTTCCCTAACACTAACCCTAACCCGAACCCGAACCCTAAACCTTACCCGGAGCCTTACCCTAACCCGTGCCCTAATCCTAAACTGTACGCTAACACTAACCCGTGCCCTAACACGTACACTAACCCTCAACCGTTCTCGTACCCTAACCTGTACCCTAAACCGTCCCCGGTCCCTAACCCTAACCCTAACCCGAACCCGAACCAGCAGCCTTACCCGAAGCCTTACCCTAACCTGTGACCTAAACCTAACCCGTAAGCTAGCACTAACTAACCTGTACCCTAAACCGTCACCATTCCCTAACCCTAATCCTAACCCGAACCCGAACCCTAAACCTTACCCGGAGCCTTACCCTAACCCGTGCCCTAATACT
>NW_006772334.1:0-3328 GCF_000442215.2 Lipotes vexillifer
GAGAGGCCTGCGTAATGCAAAAAAAAAAAAAAAAAAGAAATGGTTATGTCCAATGTATGAGGTTAAGATTAACTAGAAAGCAAGAGAACTAAAATACTAGACAGTAATATAATGTAATTTTCAATGGAGGCAATCAGAGTTAAAGTATGAAAGTTGAAATATTCTAAAGTCTTTTTATTGTCTACCAAGAGGAATAATAAAAGGATTTTTTAAATGTTAAGAATACAAGGTAAATTTTCAAAGATAACCACCAAGAACATAAAGTCAAATGATGTAATGAAATTTTAAAAAATCAATGCAATCAAAGCAAAAGAAAGAGGAAATGGGAAAAAAGGTAACATAAAAAGTGGGACAGATGAAAAACACAAAATAAGAAAGTAGAAAAAAGTGTACCAGCAATCACAATAAATGTAAGTGAACAAAGTAGTAAACTCATTAATGAAAATGGTAATATTTCTAGATTGCATAAAATGCCAACATGTAGCAAAAGCTGTTTTCCAAGGACACACCTGAAACATAAAGGTAAGCAAGTATTTTAATGTAAAAGATGGGAAAAAAGACAAAACTAGACTGAAAATTTTAGATAAGAATAATTCAGGATTTTATGTCAAAAATACCAAGGTGGAAAGGACTCACTAGACAGTGATAAAGTTCCAGTTCACTTGGAACATGTAGCAATTCTAAACCTGTGTACACCTGATGAAATAGCCTTGAACATATAAGGTAAAACTTGACAGAACTAAAAGGAGACATGAACAAATCCACTATCAGAATGGGAGATTTACATGTCTCTCACATTATAGGATATTATTTATTTTTGAATAACACAACAAACAGTTTTAGTGAACTTATAAAGAACTCTGCACTCAATGATTAAAGAATATCCATTCTTCTTCAAGTACCATGAAAAAAATACAGATTTCAAAGGATACAATCTGTGAACATTAGATAATGAAATTAAGCTAGGAGGTGAAAGCCTTCTTAAACTTTTTGGGAAAAGAACCTCATAAATAGCAACGAAGGAATCTTAATAGGAGTTTGGAAATATTTAGAATGGATAATAACAAAAACACTTGTGTCAGTTTGAGTCTTCTGAGAAGCAGACACCAATACAGAATGAGATGTACATGAGCTATTTTGGGGAGATGGCCTTGAAGAATAAAGAGGGACGGGGAAGGAGTACACCACCAGAGCCTTCAGACTGTGATGCAGGACTGATGTCTGTGAAAAGACAAAAGAAAGGAGGATTGGGAGGGAAGAACTTCACAGTCGCAGTTCTGAGAAAGCCTCAGCCAAGCTGGTGGGAGTCCCCAAGTCAAGGCTGCCCATTGAAAGAGTCCCATATCCAGCAAATAAGGCCCTGCTCTGGCACCCTAGCTGTGCTTGGTCCTTGGCTCTGAACAGCCTGGGAGGGTATCAGAAGGTGCAGCAGCTGCCAGTCAGCCGTGTTCTCACAGCACAGCCTTTCAAAGGAGAGATGAGCAGTGCGCCTCCACGGTCACCACAACACAAAGCATATGCACCGACACTTCTGGAAAAGAGTTAGACCACATTTTGAGAGAAATGTATGGCAGTAAGTACTTATATTAGAATGAAAGCTTAAAATTAATGAGCTTTTTGTTCACCATAAGATAGAAAAAAATGTCAATAGAATAACCCCAAAGAAAATAGAAGCAAGGAAACAGTAAAGATAAAAGCATAAATTAATGTGATATTAACCAAAAAAAATATGGAATACACATGTTAAAAATAAATTGTTGAAACATTTAGTGAAATATATAAACCATTGGCAAAATGGATCAAGAAGAAAAGCATAAAATAACATAAAAAGGAACATAATTGTAGTTACAGTAAACAGTTAAAATGATAAAGGAATAATATGAACAATGTGAATTATAAATAGAAAACCTTAGATAAAATGGATAAAATTACTAGAAAAATATACCAAAAGGGACTCAGAAGAACAAGAATACCAAATAACCCTAACTACTCTAGAAATTAACTCAGTATTTTAAAGTCTTCCTATCAAGAAAATACCAAGGCCAACTGATTTTTATGTGAGTTCTGCCAAACATTTAGGGATATGATCATTCCCAATAAATAAAAATTCTTCTAGAAAATATAAAATGACAAGCACTTCCTACCTCATTTTACATAAGCACGTATAAAATTATAAATGTCTATTATATATAACATATAATACTTATATATAAATATTTGTATATACATAGTATAAACTTTAGTACCCAAACTCAGTAAAAAAAAAGTATAGAAAATTATAGAGCTAACTCATTGATGAATATAGATGTTAAAATCCCATCATTTGTACACATCCAAACATATGTGTCTCATTAAGCATAAGTAAAAAACCAACTGAGAAACTGCACACAGCATGATATAATTTTAGAAAGTTCAAAACACAAAAGTTAGCACTATATTGCTTAGAAATGCATGGATTCATTCATGAGATCATTTAGAATCGAGACTACCTGTGCATGGAAGGGAGGGGAATGAGGTCTCTGTGGCATGAGATGGCAGAGATTCAGTGTTATTAGTAATGTTCTCTGTAGTAAGCTGGATGGTGACTCTTTGAAATTATTTTTGTAGTATAAGATACTTTTAGAGGTGGAAAGGACCTCTGAAATAAACAAGTCTGGTTTCTCATTTTACTAGTCAGCAAACCAGGCTAGATATTTCTAAGCGCTTTACATACAGTCATACAAAATCATGTGACTCTTTACTCATGTTCTTTTCATCATAAAACACTTATAGAAGTTGAATGATTTTTCTGTCTGGATTTTTTTGGTCCATTTAAACTGTCATTAGGTATGAAATCCTTATGCCAAACATTAAATAACCCATTACCTGGCATTCACATTTTAATATTTGTTTCAATCATTTACTTTACATGTGGTATCAGAAATTATTTTTAAATAGGGAAATATAAATTGCTATCATTTATTAATTGCTCCCTATGTGTTTATCACTGTGATAAATTCTTTTTTAAAAATTTATTTAATTTTTTAATTTTTGGCTGCATTGGGTCTTCACTGCTGCGCATGGGCTTTCTCAAGTTGAGGTGAGTGAGGGCTACACTTCGTTGCAGTGTGCGGGCTTCTCATTGCAGTGACTTCTCTTGTTGCAGAGCACGGGCTCTAGAGTGTGCGGACTCAGTAGTTGTGGCTTGTGGGCTCTAGAGTGCAGGCTCAGTAGTTATGGCGCATGGGCTTAGTTGCTCCACAACATGTGGCATATTCCTGAACCAGGGCTTGAACCTGTGTACCCTGCATTGGCAGGCAGATTCTTAACCACTGCACCACCAGGGAAG
>NW_006772335.1:0-460 GCF_000442215.2 Lipotes vexillifer
TCTTCCCGGACCAGGGCTCAAACCCATGTACCCTGCATTGGCAGGCGGATTCTTAACCACTGCGCCACCAGGGAGGTCCCTAAGGAAACATTTTTAACTTTCTCACTCAAGTACTGTTTGAAATTGTGCATCTAAGGTTCTCTCATATTCCCAATGATAACAGTTCATACTTCCTGGAAATACTATAAAACCTAAATACTGTTAACTTCTCAAGGTCTTTATTTTTGGTGAGATTGGAAGTCTTTAAGGCAGAAAGCACATATTTAGCCATTTTGTTACATGATACATATTTAATTAGGAAATTGTATGAATTTTCCTGGATCTAAATTCTTCCTGAATGAATTATGCAATTCCCTTGAATTATCGCCAGTCTTTGCTCTACCCCATGTATCTTGTTTCTGAATAGGTGCTACATAATGCACTGCTATGTCTTTTTTTTTTTTTTTTTTTCTTTTGGCCT
>NW_006772336.1:0-218 GCF_000442215.2 Lipotes vexillifer
GGTTACGGTTAGGGTTAGAGTTAGGGTTAGGTTTAGGGAAAGGGGACGGTTTAGGGAAAAGGTCAGGGTACGACAACGGTTTAGGGTGAGCATACGTGTTAGAGCATGGGTTAGTGTTAGCATACGGGTTAGGGTTAGGGCATAGCTTAGACTAGAACTTCGGGTAAGGGTTCGGGTTAGGGTTAGGGTTAGGGAATGGGGAAGGTTTAGAATACAGG
>NW_006772337.1:0-7323 GCF_000442215.2 Lipotes vexillifer
TCACTTTGTTATACAGCAGAAACTAACACATCATTGTAAAGCAATTATACTCCAATAAATATGTTAAAAAATAAATACTAGTATAGTTTTAAATTTGATAGAAAGTGAGGATCAAGGAGTGCACGCAGCCCCTACTCGGTAATAAGGAGGATTATTCCATGGCAATCTTGATAATATTATGAAACATAAATGGAAATTATGGAGCGTTTGAGGTACGGTTAGTGTAGCCTAATAGTATAGGGCTGCTGTGCTTCATTGCTAAAGACAAATACCCCTTGGGAATAAGTGCTATTTTGCTTCACAAATGTTCAAGTGCCCATTTACAATCAGTCAATTTTAGAATATGGGAAATCAGCCACATTGAGTCTTAGCCCATAGCTGGAATTAAGTGACACAAAACTATTCAAGCCATTTTACAAGCGTGACTTCATTCAGGTAGTTCAGCTTGTGTGTTTCATGAATACCACCTTGGGGCTGTTAGTTTGCAGAAGGATTTCAGTTTTACAGTTAACACAAAAATTTAAATGCAATATTCAAAGGACATTTATAAGAGTGTTCTTTGCTGTCTCCGTCATTTCCCACCCATCATAGAAACTTGACAGGTAGCCTTATGATGAATACTTTAAAGGACTGGTAAGGTTATCTTTCACTAGGAAATGCCATCAATGGAATGAATCAGATTTTGAATAAAAGCCAAAGCTTTAATTATGGATGATATTAGGAATACTATTCATATCCTGGGTATGGCAAAATATCTTGGTTGACACATTAATGAATACATTAAGTTTATTACAGCTTTACTGGAAAAGATTCTGATTTCTTTTTGAGAATTCACTTTACCTGATCTCAATAATGATAGTAATAGTAATGATAATGAGAGCTAACCTAAATTAAGCATGTACTATACGAGAAGCTGCTAAATGTTTTATATGATATTTATTTGACAAAAACACACCATTTTAGGAGGTAGATAGTGTTGTTATTTTCATTTTATATGTGAGGAAATGGATACTCTGTGTATTAGTTTTCTGTCACTTCATAACATATCACCACAAGTTTAGTAGCTTACAACAACACCCATTTATTAGCTCACAGTCTGTAGAACAGAAGTCCAGGCATGGCATGACTTGGTTCTCTGCTCAGGATCTCACAATGCTAAAGCCAAGGTGTTGGCTGGACTGCTTTTCTCATCCAGGGCCTCAGGGGAAGAATCCACTTCCAATCTCATTCAGACTGTTGGCAGAATCCAGTTCCTTGAGAATGTAGAACTAACTGAGCTCCCAGTTTCCTAGCTGGCTGTCAGCTGGGGTCACTCTCAGCTCCCAGAGGCTGCCCACACTCCTTGCCATGTGGCTTCTCCATCTTTAAAGCAGGCAATGGGAATGTCTCATGTCAAATCTCAGACTTCTTTCTCTCTGACTCCAAGACCCACATTTCAAAGGCTCAGGTGGTCACGTCAGGTCTATCCCTTCTTAAAGTTTACTAACTTTCTTAAGGCTAACTATGCCGTGTGACATAATCTAATCATGCGAGTGATCCTCCTGTCATGTTCACAGTTCACACCCACACTCAAGGGGAAGGGTGTTATACAAGGGTTGAGTCATCGCAATAGTAGGTGCCTACTACACCCTGATAGCATAAATAACTTTCCTAGGTAACCAGCTAAAAACTGGCGGCACCAGGATTTGAACTCATGACTGACCAACTCTGGAGCTTTGCCCATTTTTCCATATTGCCCCTGGTTTTTTAATTTAAAGCTACAGATTAGTGGGGAATGTCTGACCATTATATTGCTATTGAATGGTACTCCTTGGAGTTCTGGAGTGAGTGGTCCTGACCAGACAGTATTATCTCTTGCCTCATTCTAAACCCATATCTATTTCATAATTTTTAAATTTGATCACCATGATACATGCATTTAGTTTAAAAAGTAAGAGGGCACCATAAAGTTTATTTTTATTTTTTTCTTTTAAAACAAATCTAACTTACAGAAAAGCTGCAAAATTTAGAAATCCCATATACCTGTCACCAAGGTTCCCTAATTGCTAACGTTTTACTACATATATCTTATCAGTCTGTCTCTATGCATGCATATTAGTTATTAACAGCTTTATTGAGATATAATTCTCATGCCATAAAGTTCACCTGTTGAAAGTCTACAGTTCGATAAATTTTAGTCTATTTACAGAGTGGCGTAATTTTAGAATACTTCTGTCATCCCCCAAAGAAACCTTATATCCATTATATAAGGATGTAAGTTTTCTTTCCCACTTAGCCCCAACCAACCACTAATGATCTTTCTGTCTCTACAGAGTTGCTGATTCTGGCCGTTTCATATAGATGGAATGTGCTGCTGCTGACTAATTTATCATGGCATTCGTTCAGGGACAAAACTAAACCCAAAGTGGTCCAAGTCCCAGTTTAACAAAGAATGTAATTTTAAAATCTTTTACAAAGATTTGCTTCTAAATCCTTCGATAGATAATTCCTAGGACTTCGGGGTTTCTAGAATTGACATATTAAGAATTTACCTATTTCTCTGACTTCAATACATTTTTAAATATCTTCAAAGTTTTAATGTCTTTATATATATATTATTATGATTCAGTAGGCTTTGGTGTTCTTAGATGTAATTTGAATTGGTGACAGTTTTCTTTCTTATTTTCTCTTTATATACCATGTAACAATTCTTTAAATATATAATCAAAATACAAGTTCAAAAAAATAAATGTAGTCTCTAGTGACTGGCTTCTTTCATTTAGCATAATGTTTTTGAGGTTCATCCATGTTGTAGTACCTAACCATACTTAATTCATTTTTTTGGCCAAATAATATTCTATTTTTACATTTTGTTTATCCATTCCTTAGTTGATGGACAGTTGGGTTGTTTCTACTTTTGGTTATTATGAATAATGCTGCTATGAACATCTGTATACAAGTTTTGTATAGACATATGTTTTCATTTGAGGGGGGTAGATACCTAGAAGTAGAATTTCTGGGTCATATGGTAACTCTATGTTTCACTTTTTGAGGAGCTGACAATCTGTTTTCCAAAGCAGCTGTACTATTTTACGTTTCCATCAAGCAATGTGTGAGGGTTCCAATTTCTCCACATCCTGGTCAACACTTGGTATTGTCTATCTGTTTAATTATAGTTTTCCTAGAGTGTGTGCAGTGGTATTTCATTGTGATTTGATCTGCACTTCCCTAACGACTAATGATGTTCAGCATCTTTTCATGTTCTTATTGACAATTTGTATACCTTTGTAGAATTGTCTATTCAAGTACTTTGCCCGTTTTTAATTCGAGTTGTCTTTGAGCTGTAAGTTCTTAATACATCCAAGAGTTCTTTATGTACCAATAGTGTCTTTGAAGCATAACATTTTAAAGTTTTGATGAAGTCCAATTTATCTGTATATTTTTTCTTGGTGCCTTGTGCTTTAGGTGTCATATCTAGGAAAACATTACCTAACTCAAGGTCATAAAGATTTACACCTTCAAGGAGTATTAGAGTTTACATTTAGGTCTTACATTTACATTTAGGTCTTACATTTCTTACATTTAGGTCTTTGATCTATTTTGAGTTAATTTTCATCACGTAACATAGAAGTCCAACTTCATTCTTTTGCATGTGGATATTTAGTTGTCCCAGCACTATATGTTGAAAAAGATTGTTTTTTCCCCAATTAATTGCTTGGTATTCTGTTGAAAATCAATTGTCCATAAATGTTAGGATTTATAACTGGACTCTAAATTCTATTCCATTGATCTATATGTCTCTCTTTATGTCATTACCACACATTCTTGATTACTGTAGTTTTGTAGTAAGTTTTCAAACTAGGAAGTGTGAGTCCTCCAACTTTTTCAAGATTGTGCTGTCTATCTGAGTCCCTTGTATTTCCACATGAATTTTAAGATCGGCTTGTCAATTTCTACAAAAAAAGCTGCCAGCTGGGATTTTGAAAGGGCTTTCATTGAACCCGCAGATCAATTTGGAGAGTTTTGACATTTTAACATTAAGTCTTTCAATTCATGAACATGGATGTCTTTCCATTTATTTAGGTGCTCTTTGATTCTTTTCAACAATGTTTTGTAGTTTTCAATGTATGTCTTGCATTTCGTTATCTTTACTCCTAAGTATTTTATTCTTTTTTGATACTATTATAAATGAAATTGTTTTCTTAACTTCATTTTCAGATTGTTCATTGCTAGTGTATAGAAATGCAACTGATTTTTGTACATTAACCTTGTATACTGTAATATCGCTGAATTCATGTATTAGCTCTAATGGGTTTTGGTGAATTTCTTAGGATTTTTTACATAAAAGATTATTTCATATGCAAATAGAGATAGTTTTACGTCTTAGTTTCCATCTGGAAAAGCCTAATTTCCCTGGCTAGAAACTTCCAGTAATGCTTTTATATTAAACATTTTTTTTCTTCTAGTCCAAGATTCAATCCAGGATTATGTGCTGTATTTACCTATAACAATTCATTTGTTCACCTCCAATCTTGTTATTTTCCTCAATGTTTTCTTTTCTTTTGTTGCCTTGATATTTTATCAGATCCAGGTAATTACTTTAGGTAGGAAATCCACAGAAATTGTTCTGTGTTCTCAATGAGGCACATCACGTTGCTTTGCCCCATGGGCAAAATGGTGTTAACTTTGAACATTTGGGTAGAATGATATCCACCCAATTTCTTCACTGTAAAGTTAATAAACAAGTATATACGTCCTGTCATTCAACAAACTTTCATCCACTTGGCTTAACATCCATTAGTGATTCATTCCCAAATCAATCATTGCTATGATAGTTGCTAAATGGTGCTCAGTGCAGATCTTGAGACTTCTTAGCCTCCATAATCACATGAGCCAATTCCTTATGGTAAACATATATACAATTATTTATATTTATATTTACTCTATTGGCTCTATTTCTCTGGATAACCTTGACTAATACAAATTTATTAAATTTCTAAAGCTCTTTTATTATTCTCTCAATATCTCTTTTAAATAACTTCTTGTTCTTGTTTTATAAACATTATATTTTACTTTATGTCTCTGGGGAATTAATTCCTTCTTTTTTTCTTTCACATTTCCTTTTGTTCCCTAATTTGTCTCTCTTTCCTAGAGTTTCATTGTTTGCTTTCGCTTCTTTGTTTTTTATCAGAAGCCCAAATGCCTGAAAATTCTTTCCTATCTGTTCATATTTAAGAAAAAAATCACTAGAATACTGATTCGGCATGCATAGGTAAAACTTATCTACTGGTGAGGTTACTATAAGGTGATCTTTAGGGGTTTTCCAAATGTAAGTATTTATCTATCGCTATTTCTTTTTAGGCTTCTCAGTTTCCCCAGAAGAAAATTGACCTTGCTTTCCCCTTGAGGATGAGGTCTACTGCCAATATTTTGAGAGACATGCTATGAAAGGGGCTAGAGGGTATTATAGACTAACCATTTGTGTCTCTCCAAAATTAATGTTGAAGCACCAATCCTCAATGTGACTATACTTAGAAATAAGGCCTTTATGGCGGTAACTGAGGTTAAATGAGGCCATAAGTGTGGGGCCCCAATACTGTAGGATTAGTGTCCTACTTTATAAGAAGAGACATCAGAGAGCTTGTTCTCTCTCTCTCTCTCTCTCTCTCTCTCTCTCTCTGCCATATGAGAATGTAGTGAGAAGGCGATTGTCTATAAGCCAGGAAGAGAACTCTCACCAGAAACCAACCCTGCCAGACCTTGATCTTGGACTTCTACACTACAGCACTGTAAGATAATAAATTTCTGTTGTCTAATACCAGTCTGTGGTATTTCGTTATGGCAGCGCAAGCGGACTAATACAGAGTGTCTCTCTTTCTCTTAATACCTGTTTTTAATATGATGCTTTCGTGCCTCATATGTTGCTTTGGCTATATCTGGTGCTCTTGAATTTACTGTCTTATCTCTGCAAGACTACACCTTGAGTTTTCTGCTAAGTAAAGGAAGGGGTACCATGCCTGGCTGCCCTGGGTGTGGGGATGGATGCGGAGAGTTAAGTGCCACATCTAAATACTTTCAACAAATTCTCCTGTTTTCATCCCCACCCTGTAACCTTCCCATCAGAGTGACAACTCCACTTTATGCTTGTCTGAGGTTTTGCAGCTTGAATTATCTCTTTTCTAGAGAAAATTTTTGCTGTCTCTTTCTACTGCTGTTTCCTGTCTTGCTCCCTTTTTCTTGGAAATATATGCCTTTTTAAATTTTCTAATTGTTGTTTTCTAATTGTCATTTTCTAACAATCATGTTAATGGAGTCCCTTGTAGGGACTGGACACCAGAAGATCATGGGCTTGATCAATTTTACCAGTTCCCCAATCCTACAGAGCCATTTACTGGGACTGAACAGCATGAGGTTGCAGGATGAACAGTTTGCAGGAACTGGAGAAAGAGGTCAAATCCAGGTCAGAACTTCTACTCCAGGGAAGGGAAGGAGGAAGCGTGTGTCCCATGATAAAGCTTATATTTAGACACTGGCATCTTACAGGAATTAATTGGCCAGACAGCGCTAAGCAACAGTGATAAAGAACAAAAGAGGGCTGCCGTCTGGCTCTGAGATATCATATATGCCCTCCCCTAACTCTCTTCCTCCTCAACAGCAGAGAAAGAAACTCAGAGAAGGTGAAGGGAGAAATGTGGGAAGAGCAGACTGTACCTGTTCTTTAAGCTCCAAGAGAAATAGACAGCCTGCAAAGGGGAAAAGGAAAACGGCGTTAAATTAGATAATGAGGCTGAATTTTAAGAATAATTGGTACTGACTCTTTAAATGTGAAAATGAGACTATTTAAACAATAAAAAGGGACTAAAAGATTATGGACTCTGGACAGAATATATTCAAGAGAGCCACTATCCAGCCAGAAAGGGATTCCCACATGGCTCCAGTGGAGGCAATTATTTTTAAAATATTATGTTTATATACAAATAAATTGAGACTAATAAACAGTTTATATATATACTCTGGAGTTTACATGTACTCAAATCAAGAAAAGAGAATAGATTTTCAAAGTGCTCTAAATTCCAGTTTCAAATACTTGAGACAAAATAGTTGGGTCAGGAATAGACTGGCTTAGGCCAGATATCTACCCATAATCCAATTAGGTGGGGTGGGAGGATGAGGAGAGAGGGCAAGTGCAGGGGCGTGAAATAGAAATATTACTCTGGGACAATTTTGGGGTTTTTTTGCGGTACGTGGGCCTCTCACTGTTGTGGCGCCTCTCCTGTTGCAGAGCCCAGGCTCCGGACGCGCAGGCTCAGCGGCCATGGCTCACGGGCCCAGCCTCTCCGCGGC
>NW_006772338.1:0-260 GCF_000442215.2 Lipotes vexillifer
TTCTCTTACAGAGACATATAAATACATAGGTTTTAAGATTCCTACCAGTCAGGACTATTCCTACACGGTGAATATGGGGTGTTGAGTCCACTTCGTGGAGCAAGGAGTAGGTCTTGTCTATTAAATATTCGGTTTCTGGAAGGGTATGTGTGCTGATTTCAATCTCTTGTTTTATGCAGCACCCCCAGTCAGCTTTACCCTTACGAAAGCATAAGTGTGTTTTCTAAATGAGAGACTCTCTTCTGTTTTGTAATTCAGTC
>NW_006772340.1:0-356 GCF_000442215.2 Lipotes vexillifer
CTAACCCGTACGCTAAGCCTAAACCGTTGTCGTACCCTATCCCGTACCCTAAACCTTACACTACCCCATATCCTATCCCTAAAGTCTACACTAACCCGTACCCTAACCCGAAGCAGTACACTAACCTTTATTCTAGCCGTAATCCTAAACTGTACCCTAACCCTTATCCTATCCCTAATCCTAAACTGTACCCTAACCTGTACTCTAATCGTAACCCATAACCTAATACTAAACACTCCTCGATCCCGTACCCTAATCCTAACCCGTAGCCATAGTCTAACCTGTTCCCTAATCCGTACACTAACCCTAACCGACCTATCCGGAACCCCTACCCTAATTCGAACCCATACCCTAAC
>NW_006772341.1:0-1652 GCF_000442215.2 Lipotes vexillifer
GCGGAAGGAGAGAGGCAGCACGATGAAAGGAGGGTGTCTGGAGTGTGGAGTCCTGGAGTTTGGAGGTAGGGCCCTGAGTGAGGGTGTGTGGGTGGGGTTTAGACCTAGTGTGTTTAGAGGGGGTCTCAGAGGGGGTCTCCAAGTGTAAAGGTAGGGCCCTGCGTGGGGGTGTAGGGGTAGGGCTTGGGTTCTGCACTGCTGGAGGGAGGCTCCGAGGACAGAGGATTAGGCCTGGGAGCCCAGCATGGTCCCCAGTGCCTAAGTGGACAGGGAACACACTGGCCGTGTTCCCTTCCGTTCCTTTGCCCCCCTCCCCCACTGTCTCCCCCAGGGTCTCCCCCGTCGCCGATGGACCCCTAGCAATGGGTGGGTCCCGCTGGATGTAGGAACACCTCCCCTCCCCCAGCCACCCCTCAGGGGTGCCATTCCTGGGAGAATGGCCTTTACTTTTGCTCCCCCCCCACCCCACTCCCTCAGGACCAGCACGGCTGGAGGGGTCCTAGGTGGGCAGAGGATCAGGCCCGGGATCTCAGCAGGTTCCTGGGGGCCCAAGTGGGCAGGGGAGCCCTGGCCATGCTCCCTTTTGATCCTCCGCCCTCCCAATGGTTCCCCAGTTTACCCCTTTGGAGTGGGATCCCTTGCCCTCCCCCAGCTGCCCCTCAGGGGCGCCAGTCCCGTCCTGCCTCCACTTCTCCTCCCCCTTCACTCCCCCCACGCTGCACATCCTATCCGGTTGCTGGGGGTTCCTCCTGTCCCCTTAGGTGTCCCCTTAGGTGTCTGTGGTCCCTCACCGGTGCCTGGTAGATACCCTAGTTGTGAAGAGATGCGAATTCCACATCCTCCTAGTACGCCACCTTGACTCTCCCCCGCTGCATTGGGTCTTCGTTGCTGTGCGTGGGTTTTCTCTAGTTGCGGGAGCAGGGGCTGCTCTTCGTTGTGGTGCGCGGGTTTCACACTGCAGTAGCTTCTCTTGTTGTGGAGGACGGGTTCTAGGCGCGCGGGCTTCAGTAGTTGTGGCATGCAGGCTCAGTAGTTGTGGCTTGTGGGCTTTAGAGCACAGGCTCAGTAGTTGTGGCACATGGGCTTAGTTTCTCTGCGGCATGTGGGATCTTCCCGAACCAGGGATCGATCGCATGTCCCATGAATTGTCAGGCGGATTCTTAACCACTGCGCCACCAGGGAAATCCAGAGTTAACAATTCTAATCACCGATTACGGCATGTGGGGAGTTTCTGCACACCAGGCAATTCTCCAACACAGCTTGGTATCCTACAGTTCAATTCGATTCTGACACTATCTACCCTGAGATAGCATCAGTTCCCCCAGGTTAAGGGTTCAGTCCTACAAGACCGTCTTCCATTCCCAGTGCCAACTGCAAATCCTGGTTGTTACCCATGCTTCTGGTTATAAATCAGAGTTTCTCACAACCGCCTTCTTGGGTTCAATTAGTTTGCTAGAGCAGCTCACAGGACTCAAGAAACTAGTTAGCTTACTAGATTACCAGTTTCTTACAAAGGGTATTAAAGGGTATGACTCAATAACCAGATGAAGAGATATGCCAACTAAAGAAGGTTACTCACCATCTGGTTCTGAAACCAAGCAGGACCCTGTGGAGCTCCTGGGCACAGAAGCCTTTCTGTGTCCCCCATTTCT
>NW_006772344.1:0-13894 GCF_000442215.2 Lipotes vexillifer
TGAAGATGTAATGCATGAGGTAGAATGCCTCCTTGAAGAAGTGAGTCCACAGGGCCCTCTGACATCTTCCAAAGAAAGGTCTTATCTGAAGGCTGGAAGGATAATCAGGATGCCACCTGAGTGCTCTGTCCCTCCCTAACTTATGGTCTGACCCACCAGAAATTAGTACAGGTTATTACAAGCTGGTGGTGAATATGAGCACGTCGTCCCTGTGGTTTACCAGCTGAAACGAAAGGATGGCTATGAAAGCACTGGTGTCACCCTCCGAAGAAAACATACTATGCCCAAGCCAGAGGGACTGGAGTCCAGGAGAGCCTCTCACAAACCACTGGAATGTAAGTGACTAGGGGGTTCATCTTATTTGATTGTCTGCGGTGGTTCCATACTGGGTCCTGGATGCTAAGGCAGCTGTGAATCAACAGTATTTCTCCATTTTTAAAGTATGTTTTCACTTAAGCTGTAGGTGCCCATATTCATAGGATTTGCAGAGAATCCCAAGTTAGAATTCCTGCATTCTAGGAAACTGCAATGTAATGTGAAACAAAGTGCTCTATTAGATTATAAAGAGCTGGATGGTGGCTGTAAGGAGAGTTGGGCTGAGATAGTCAGGAGGACATCAGTCTAGCTGGATTGCTGAGAATGGGCAGTCCATGTGGAGGCAGAGAATTTCGACACAGTTTTAGGTTCTGTGGTTTGGAGACAAAAGAGGAGCAAGTTTGGAGTGGGAATGGAGACAGTAGCGTGAGCTCAAATGGGCAGTCAAAGCAGGGTTCCTCTCGAGACCATCCTGCCAGAGAAGGGAAGACTCGCAGAGGAATTGGAAAATAGGAGAATGGGGTAAAGTAGTAGTGTTTTTCTTCGCTTATAGATTTTTATCCTGTAGGCAATAAGGGGCTAATCCAGACTGAGAAATGAGAGAAATGTGCCGTAGGAATTTCAACCAGCAGTATTTTATAGGAGAAATTAGAGTGAAGAGTGCCTATATGGCTGAAAACCAGTTTTATTCAACAAAACAAAGTGGTGAGGGTTTTGATTCACATGGGAGTAAAAGATATGTGAGAGGACTAACAGAATTGAATCTTTAAAAAATGGCTGGAGTCAGAAGTTGGGAAGAGAAGTTGTTTTGCTTTGCTGTGTGGGTTATGGTGGGAGGGACATAAAATGGTGAGATTGAGGGACTGGACTAGCAGCCTCCCCACATGTGGTTGAAGCTTGAGTTTGGACCATCCTATGACTGGTGGGGGCACAGCTGACAGGAGTGGGGAGGCAGGGAGGGCCCAAAGGAGAGCTTTGGGAGATGATTACCTCTGGGGTGCAAAGAATGAAGCAAAGCAGGTAAGTGAAGAATGGGATGCATAAGAGCCCCAGGGAAGTTTAAATAAGTTCCAGTCTTAGTCCCAGAACCTTTAGACTCAAGAAATATTTAAGCCTACCACTTCTACTTAAAGGTGGGGTAATGTCACATCTTAACTCTTGGCTGTTATGACTTTGATTGATGCTCGGTGACTTGGAAGGGATTTTTAAAAACAAGGTGAGTTTATGAGCAAATTTTTTGCCTTTGGTATGTTTAGTCCTTGTTTAGTCCAGAGCTAAACTTCAAAATAACCTTCTTAAAAGAGGTTGAGGTGGTCCCTTGGAGGTGAGGAGAATGAAGGAAAGGGGCTGGGAAACACTATTTTAATTGTGTATGTGAAGAATCTTTGTACAAACAATGTCTTTGAAGGCAGCAGTACCCCTTCTTCAAACACCATCTTACGCTGGATGAAGGTGCTGCTGCTCTGATGCGGTGGAGGGTGTGCACACAGAGCTCTACCTGTTGCAGACCCACCCTCTGTGGCCCAGAGCTCCTCTCAGGTCACCTGGATAAAACCTTACATGGAATATCCTTTCCATTACAGGCATAATACTGAAGCATATACTCTGCAGTCAGCTACAGCCCTGTGGAAGTCCATTGCCCTTGTAGCCAGAAGCCCTGGAGTCAAAGCACCGCTCTGCCTCACCTTGTACCACTTAATAACATATGTTAGGCGGCTTCCTCATCTATAGAACAGAGATCGTACCCTGACTTTAACAGCGCAGTGGTGAGAACAAATAAGTGAACATTTTTGTAAACTGTGGTCTATAACTTGCACGTATTGAGGGTGTTACTTGAAACCCTTCCACACTCACACTGCATGACTTTGACTTCTTTTCCCAGTGGCATCCAAAGTCCTTTGGTTGGTGTGTGGGCCAAAAATTCCCTGGCATGTTCATTGCCTGGGACATCTGGTATACAGTCTTCTGGCTTAGTCTCACCTTCCTGAAAAAGGAAAGTGTGTAAGCTATGTGGCAAAAAAGCACCGGAACTCTCTCCCACTTGTTTGAGAACACAGCATTGCCAGTGCAGGCGACACGGGTTTGAGCCCTGGTCCAGAAAGATCCCACATGCAGCGGAGCAACTAAGCCCCTGTGCCACAACTCCTGAGCCTGTGCTCTAGAGCTCGCGAGCCACAGCTACTGAGCCCGCGCGACAACTACTGAAGCCCGTGTGCCTAGAGCCCATGCTCCGCAACAAGCCACTGCAATGAGAAGCCTGCGCACCACAACCAAGAGTAGCCCCTGCTTGCCACAACTAGAGAAAGCCCGTGCGCAGCAACGAAGACCCAACACAGCCAAAATTAAAAACAAACAAACAAACAAACAAAGTACCAACAGGCAAACTACAAACTGGGGAAGTTATTGCAAAATGCACGATTAAGAGTAACGTATTAAGAATTCTGACAGATTAGTAAGAAAAAGAACAGTATCTCAATGGCAAAACCCTCATATAAGTAATTCACAAAATAAAATCAGTTCAAAATTAATTTTTAAAAATTTAAACATACCAGGTTTTGCTTATCACAATGGCAAAGAGAGGAGAAAATAGAACATAGCCAATGTTGGTAAGTGTGTGAAGGGTACTATGAAAAACTACAACTATATGTAGGTTGGCACAAACTTTTTGTTGGCAACACAACAATATCTATCCTTTGACCTTACATATTTATGAATTTATTCTAAGAAAAACAAATATGTATAAAGATTTAGTTAGACTACTGTGGCCAGTAATAAAGAATATGCTAAATAAATTATGGTAAACCCATTTAATAAAATACTATGCACACATTAATGCTGCCAAAATATTTGACATGGAAAGATTCTCCCCATTTAAATTCAAAAAAAAGTCTTATCTGGAGGCTACAAAACAGTACATTCAGGAAGAGTAAGTTTTTGTAAAAATAAAGTGTGTACTGAGAGTATATTAAGAAAGTCTAAGAGGATATACAGCAAAGTGATTAATATTTTCCTTTTTACTTTATCTGCACTTCAATGTGCATATATTACCTGTGTATTTTGCTTCTTTGTTTTTAATAGGAGTTAACAGAACTTGAGTTCAGTAGAAAAATCCTCATTTCAAAGCATCAGAGTTTGAACTGAATTTTGTAAGCAATCATTTCAGGTTTTTTTAATGCACCTGTTCAAAATCAAAGCTCATTTTGTTTGGAACAATTTTGTTTGAGAATCAAATGGTCACCTAAATGAGGAAGCAAATAATCATAAAATGACAGGAAAGCAAGTGACAAAGTAACTACAACCACTGGCTATTGCAGTATAATAAATAAATGACAGTTAACAAAAACACCTTTATTTTTGTTTTCATAGAACAAACTGTTCTTCTTCTTCCAACATAATCATGATTAACTTACAAAAACAGGCATTTACAATGCATCTTCAAAGCATTTCCCTTTAACGGAAAACTTGGCTTCAGAGCATACAAACATTAAAAGGTTAAAATAAAAATTCTATTTTGTTGTCATTATAAGACAAAACAGAATCTAGCAAAAGTCAAGGAAATCCATTCATACTTCAGGTCCTTCTCCTCCAGGAACCAGCTGCAAAGGAGGAAAAAGTTTAATATTTAGTTTAGTACTACATAATCTAAAAACCCCTACTGAGAGCTCCTCACTGATTGGAGTCACGCCTCTTTGCCCCTCCCCCATATTTCCATTTTCTCCATGTCGCTGCTGTTTACAATTCCAACATCATCAATTAATACTTAGTGTCTCAACAATAATTCCTAGCAACACAAATGATTAAAAAGCACAAGCAGGGCTTCCCTGGTGGCGCAGTGGTTGAGAGTCCGCCTGCCAATGCAGGGGACATGGGTTCGTGCCCTGGTCTGGGAAGATCCCACATGCCGCGAAGCGGCTGGGCCCGTGAGCCATGGCTGCTGAGCCTGCGCGTCCAAAGCCTGTGCTCCGCAACGGGAGATACCACAACACTGAGAGGCCCCCGTACCGCAAAAAAAAAAAAAAAAAAAAAAGGCACAAGCAAACTAATCTTAGGCCTAATGTCATCTTCAACAGTTTGGCCATAGAGCCCTGAGCACCAGAGCACCCATTTCCCATCTTAAGCACCACTGGACCCATGAGCATTTAGTCAAGCAAGTTAGTTCTGTAATCCCTGCCCTACAAAAATGGCTTAACATCTAAATAAAAATAGCTTTACTGTGTCTTACCATTGTTATGTTATTTCCATTTAGCAAAATTTGATCTAATTTAGTAATTCTTCTTCCTTCTGGTGTGATTTCACTAAACAAATAGATTAAAGGTTAATTATTCTATATAAATGAACAGGAGGTCAGGCAATTGTACCAACACTTTTCAGAAACAAAGTGGGTGACGTACATCACCCCTGGGTGATGTAAATTCTTCCCCAAAGGCAACAGAGTGGACTGACTGGCCTAAGATCCACATCCACTGAGCTGATCTTCATCTAAAAAGCTGAAACTTGCCAAGGAGATCAAATATGAACTAAAATGTTTACTATCCTCACTCTTTTTACTATTATTTACTACTGATTCCTATCCATTATACCAATCTGTAATTAATTCAAATCTGAAAGCAGAGCTACTGGTCATGATCTTTATAATTAATATAACTGAGGCATCATTTACATTTTCTATTATATATAAGTTGTAGAATAATTAATTTAAAGCATTAAATGCTCTTATATATTCAGTTCCTTTATTTGACCTAAGCCCTAAGATCCCTGGCTGTTTTTAGTACCTTTTACCTTAAAGCTTTGTCTCTACTAATTTGCTAGCAATTTAGTGACAATTACATAAAGTTAATAATCCTCTAATCCAATTTTACTAACATCAGTAGGTAAAACTTCTATCTTTAGAGTAGTTCGAATAGGCAGTGTTCTCTGACTCAACAGATCATTTTACTGACTCAACAGTACTAAAACTACCTTAAATTAAAAAGAGATTCCCCTGCCCAATTCCTTAATTTTCAACACTACTCACAACTCAGTGACATCTTCCAGTACCATATCTGAAATTTGGTGTTAAGAAAATAAATATACCAAGTTAAATTTACTCTGGCTTCTGCCTTTGTTCAGTTTTAATTATAACATTGAACACAATGGCTCAAATTCAAAATGCTCATGATTGGTAATTTCATCTTCTTTCAGTACACGCACCTCTTAAAACACTATCACAATTTCCATGAGAATAAACTAATTTTTATTATAAAAATCCATAAGTACTGATTGTCTAAAGTTCTTTTTTTAAAATACCGAAGAAAAAACCATACTACCAACTTTTAAAAGGATACTGACAAAGTCATCAAATCCCAGAAGTGTGCCAACAATCTCCTTATCACTCTTCATCACAATGTGAATTCTTGATCCTATACACTTGTCCACAAGCTCTATGGATTTTTTTTTAAAAAAAAAAGGGGGGGGGGGAGGAGAGGAGAGAAAAGATTATTATGCCCATTCGTTACTTCAACAAATATGTGAGTGCCTACTGGCACTTATTACTTGCATATGGTGAAATATAAACCAGGAAAAGTATTCACTCGAAAACTTTAGATCTTACATGTCTCTGTGAATCATTCTATTAACAGGAAAGTTTTCCCTGTTCTCCACTTACCCCTCCTTTGTAACAATTTATCATGGCTGTGGCTTAATATTATTTTAGGTTATCTTATTGACATATGAACCCCACCCACACCCCCCAGACTCTAAGGTCCATGAGAGCAGACATGGTGGTTGTTTTTACTCATCAGTGTATCCCCAATGGACACTGCCTGGCATACACTGATCATTCAAAAAGAGTTTGTTCCATGACACTTTACAATCACGGCCACATCCACTAGCTCAATCACCCTTCAGATACAAATTATTAAGAGAGAGGCCTGGGCTTCCCTGGTGGCGCAGTGGTTGAGAATCTGCCCGCTAATGCAGGGGACACGGGTTCGAGCCCTGGTCTGGGAAGACCCCCACATGCCGCGGAGCAACTAGGCCCGTTAACCACAACTACTGAGCCTGCGCGTTTGGAGCCTGTGCTCCGCAACAGGAGAGGCCCGCACACCTCGATGAAGAGCGGCCCCGCTTGCCACAACTAGAGAAAGCCCTCGCACAGAAACGAAGACCCAACATAGCCATAAATTAATTAATTTAAAAAAATTTTAGAAAGATATAGCACATTATTTAAAAAAAAAAAAGAGAGGCCTAAATGTCTTCACCAGAGATCCCTTCTCGTCACTACGTCTACCCCACCCCCCAAAAGTCTATCCTCTGTAGTCCGACAGCAGCATCTCTTCAGCAGGCTTAGCGTTATTCGGTACGATGTTTATTTGCCCGGTAACCTGTTTCCAACACTGGTTTGTATGCTGTATGAAGGCAACGGCCGTGATTTTAGTTTGTTGAACAGTGCCCAATCACAGTGTCCAGTGCACAGAGGCGCAATAACTGCTGAAAGAATGAGCGGCAAGAAACGCTAGTTTCCAGAGTTCTCTTTTTAAGACTTAGTCCAGATCCTGGTGCCTCTCTCAACAACCGGCCAGATAGGCAACAGGGTCTAATCTGGGGATTTTAAATGCCAGGTTGAGGAACGGGACTGCTATCCACTACTGTAAAGGCGAGCTCACAACAAAGAAGACCAACGACTTATTCACTAAGCGTGAACCTCTTCCGGTGACGGTTTGGTCTGGGGCGTCAAAAGTCCCTGCCTCGAGAAAACCCCACCACGCCGAAGAGACGTGGGCGACCTGAGGCCGCAGAGACTTGGCGCCTAGAGGAGAGCCGCGGAGAAAGAAAGCAATTGGTCATATACATTTTTCTAACACTCAGCCACGGGCTGCGCTGCCCCTCGGGCCCAGACCTTAATCTTCAGCTCCCCACCCCGGCACCCCAACACGACAACGGTTACCTAGAGGGAGAAGCTGAGACGGGTTGGTGGTAGCGTTAGCCGCCATGGCTACGCCGGAAGTGGTCTGCGTCTCTCGAAGTTGGGAAGGCGAGTTTGAAAGAGCGCGCTTCCGCTTTTTCCTGCAGCCCGGACAGACTCGACCAATCTGAGGCCGAGAGTGCGATCGGGCCGGTCCACGGGGATCGCTCCCAGTCACTCCTTCCCCGGCAATGAGATCCTGGGAAATATTTCCGTTCACTGAACGTTCTGCGGTCTCGACAGACACTCACTTTTCTCTCCAAATTCCCAAGAGATTTTCAAGCTATCCCGCCTTGTAAATAAATTATTCCTCTAACCCGGAAGGCTTTGCCAAACGGAAACCTTTGAGTCGTCTTATCTTCCCCAAGTTGTATCTCATTTCAACCCAGGATCTTTCTTCAGACCAGTATAAATAAATTTGATTTTCCCGCCACTGATTCATTGTGTTGTAATTTTCGTAAATTTTTGTTGTTGCTGTTATTTTTGTTTCTTTTAAGGAATCTACCGCTTCTTTTAAAAGTTCGGTGGATTGAAAACCCACAGCTAAGGGACTTTCCTGGTGGTCCAGTCGTTACGACTCTGTGCTTCCATGGCGGGGGTATGGGTTCGATCCCTGGTCAGGGAACTAAGATCCCGCCTGCCGCATGGTGTGGCCAAAAATAAATCAATCAATAAATAAAACCCACAACTAACATTTTTAAAATCTTTTCTGGGCGAGGGGGAGATTTTAAATATGTTCTCTATTTTCTACTATCGTTCTTAAATCCTGTTATATCTAGGAGTCTACTATATACTTTTTGTATTCACTATTTCTTCCACAAACACATTGTCCAACAGGCAACCACGAAATGTCACTCTGTTAATGACATCACATTTAGGAAACCTTGATGCTTTTACACTTCTTTTTTGAAAAGAGAAAGCAAACTAATTTTCTGCCTTAGTATATTTTATGTTTGTATCTGAGGAACTTAAAACTAAAGAGCCTAAGCAGGAGAGGCCAGAAAGAACATCCTTCATTCATACAACAAATGATTGTAAAGCACCCATCTACTTTAGTTGCACACTGTCTGGCATTTTGCTGAGTATAAAACAGTGTAAAGAACAGAACTACAATGTCTTCTGTCCTTATAGGAGTAAGAGGATAAATAGGAGAGAAAGACAATTAACAAACATTATGTGCAAGGCATATGAAATTTAATACATAAAGCAAAAAGTCCTCTTTTAGCTTCAGGGATCCTAGAGAAGTAGGTATGATTTAACGCAAACATCAGTGAGGAGGTTCAGAAGCCCTTACAGGTGGGCCCTTGAGTTCAAAGCCCCCTAGGATTCAGCCTCCTTCTAAATACTAAGCCAATCCTGGCTTTTTTGCATTTCAGAAATATTGAGTACTTCATACGTGTCAGGAAACTTACAAATACATTTACTCCTAATATTTACTTTTTTTAATAGAGATAGAGTAGGATAATTAAATAGTTAGTTTATAAATCCCACTAGGGGATTAAAGAGAGAGAGAATTTTAAGGGAGTTTGGGAGACTGTTGTAAACTAATGACCATTCAAGAAAACAATCCAGTTTAAAAGAAAAAAAAAGAATCCAGTAACATAGCAGAAAGTTTACTCTACCTTGAAGGAATACCAGGTGCATTCAAACCACAAATCCTGATAGTTAAAACACAAGACAGTAGATATGGGGTCTACATCTAGTTACAGGAAGTCAGGGAGTTAATGGTTCTTGAAGAGTAGCATTTCTGCATGAAGCCAAAACAGGAATAAAGGGGAAAGGGGAAAGAAACTAGGTGAAAGGGGACATTGTACTGAAATCTGAGATGAATTACTGTATTTTAGTATATGTCACCACCCTTTCGCTAATATACATATGATTTAAATAGCGCCGTTACAGTCTGGGTTAGACCATATAGGGTCAAAGGAGGGACTAATGATGTAAGCTTTGACCTCCACCCTAAAATGAGGAAGGAGCTGTTCTTCTCCCCTCTCCACTTTTTCCTTGGTTATAAAAATATAGCCCTCTTTATTCTCGGAGCTGTGCTCCCCTGCCTGACTACTTGTATCCCTCACAAGCATCCTATGCTAATAAACCCACTCTTTACCTATCACTTTGCTTCACACTGAATTATTTCTGTGCTGAGACCAAAGAACATGACCTTCAGTAAGTCCTGACACCATGTAAGCTGTTTCAATGAAAAGACAATGTGTTTGAGTCCCCTCCTAAGTCTGGTATTGTGGGTTCAAGTCCCAATCTGAAGTATGGCTGGGTTCAAGTTGCATCTGAGGAGGACTGCGGTTTCACTTTGATCTGGTATTTGGATAAAGTTCCTCATACTCAGTTAAATTTGCCCATTGGCCACATAGATAGCTTGGGAAGCTTCACAAAGGAATTGACAGCAATCTAGTCTTGGAGGATGAATAATTGGATAGGCAGAAAGGGGACAAGAGCAGAATTCCAAGCAGAGGGAATATTGGGTGCACTTGGCATGTGACCTCCTCCAAACATCTCTCGCTGCACTTTAACTTAAATCTTATATACTTCCCCTGAGTTTGTCATAAAACCCTCCCTTTTCTAAATGCTGTCCTTTAATAACCTCAGTCCTTAGTGATTTTACTTTATTGCATTTAGGATGTTCTGTCCCCAAGTTCTAATAAATCCCATTCATCCTTCAAGACCCTGTTCAAATGTGACCACCTCTGTGAAGCTTCTCTGACTTGCAGACTTGGGCTCTCTCATTATCCTGCAACAACGTTAATAGCTCTCAGAATGCTCTTAATGCTCAATGTTAATAGCTATCAATGCTCTCCCCAGTGGGCCCTCCTGGGCACAAAAGACTTTCTGTGTCCCCCATTTCTTGTTTGTAGGAAATAGGCTTCATTCAGCCTCCTTGACCTTCCCTGAGTTCCAAAGGGCAGATTCAAACAGTTTCTAATTAGGGAAGGGAGGGGATGCAGAAATAAGGGAGGAGAAATCAAGAAACAATGGTGCAGCCTTGGGGCAGGGTCCTGGTTCTTGCTCAAGGAACATACATAACAATATCTTTGAATTCTGTAGGAACTATGTCCCCCACCCAGGTGGAGGATAGTAGCTTCAGGTTGAGCATAAGATTCCTAGGGCTTCCCTGGTGGCGCAGTGGTTGAGAGTCCACCTGGCGATGCAGGGGACACGGGTTCGTGCCCCGGTCCGGGAAGATCCCACATGCCGCGGAGCGGCTGGGCCCCGTGAGCCATGGCCCCGTGAGCCATGGCCGCTGAGCCATGGCCGCTGAGCCATGGCCGCTGACCCTGTGCGTCCGGAGCCTGTGCTCCGCAACGGAAGAGTCCGCAGCAGTGAGAGGTCCGCAGAAGAGTCCACAGCAGTGAGAGGCCTGTGTACCGCAAAAAGAAAAAAAAAAAGATTCCTAGAGCACCACGCTGTTACCTCACTACCAACCAATCAGCAGAAAGTCACACACCCTTTAGTCCTCACCCCAAATTTTGCCTATAAAAATCTCCTTCCCCAAAACCATCAGGGAGTTTGGGGTTTGGGGGGGGCATGAGCCACCCATTCTCCTTACTTGGCCCTACAATAAATCTTTCTCTGCTCCAAACTCCAATGTTTCGGTCTGTTTGGCCTCACTGTGCATTGGTCACACAAACTGTGTTCCATAACATTTTCTTATAAAAAAGGTTCCTCAAAGTCAAGAATTTGGGGAAGCAGCATGATTAAATCCATTAGTTTTGAAGTTAAATTACTTTGATTCAAACCTCATCTCCACCACAATTTCTTCTAGTTATTTGACCTATTCAAAGTTTGGAAGACCCATGTTACCCATTGGAAAGAACAGAATAAAAGTGTCTACTTACAGGATTGTTGTGAAGATTAAATGAGATAATACATGAAAAGTAGCTAGCAGAGGACTCATTAAATGTGAGCTATTATTATTTATCTTTGTTTCCTAATATTTAATATGGTGGTTGGTTTAGAGTAGGCGTTACAAAAGCTAGCATTGCTAGGTAGCTAGTTTCACATTTATCTTACTTTTAAAGACATAAGCCATTTTAAGGCAGCAATTTTGTTACCGGAAAACTGGGTTTGCCTCTTGGTGGATGTCTAGCTGAAAGACACAACCAAAGATCCAGAGAAGGCAGGATTTCTTACTTGCAGCAAGTAAGGATAACACCAGGGATCTTTCCCAAAACAGTGTCTCTCCGAACAGGAAAATTGGGCAAGTCTTAAGCTAAGGTACATGCATATTCATGAGGGGGCTTGAGCAGAAAATTCAGCACAGAATTGGGGCAAAGGTCGACAGAGTCAAAGTTTTTGTTGGTTGAAGGCAGGAGGGTCACAAAAGGCGATCAAACCTCAGGTTACAGTTGAGCAAAACAGCTCAAGAAAATGCTTCAGGCTAATCTTTATTATTGAAACAGAACTGGGAGTCTTTATGACAGATTTATTATCTGTGCTATTGTTACTTCTCTTATCTGATAACATTTTTTTGTTCTTTTGTTCCATTAAGATCATTATTACTGAGACCTGTTCAAGGGCAAGCATTGTGGCCAGGTATGGTCTAAGTTCTTTAAGCTGATTCTCATTCTATTTCATTTATATCCATCAAAAACCTCCTTAATCTTCACATGATTCTAAAGACAAAGTAATGCCAAATTTGTTGTGAAGCCTTTTTCTTTCCTGTTTGTTTGTTTTCCTATCTCTATTCTTCTTTTATTTTCACCATACTATGAGTAGGGACCAAATTCAAGGCATTGGTTACTTGATAGAGTTTAAAATTCAGAAAAATATGCTTTAAGAAAGTCAATACTTTGTATTCCATTACAGAAACCAAATTAACATAAGCAATATTCAATATTATTGATGAAAAATAAAGTCTTGTGACGAAAGAAGCAGAAGAACAGCTTCAGGGCTAACAGCACATTTTGGCTTCTGTAAGAAGATTGCTTTGCTTGCTTGCTTGCCCAGGAACAGGAAGGGAGCGTACCCTTCCTGGAACGGAACAGCCCACAGTGTACTTTGGCTTCTGTAAAGGGGGAACTTGTTTGCTTGCTTGGGGCGGGAAGAACCGGGTTCCTGATTGGCTGATTCAAAATTAAACAGCTCCCTCCCGCCTTGGGGACTTCCCGTCCTATGAAGGGTATAAAAGCCTCGCCCAACTGTTAGTCGGGGTCTCACTCACTTCTCTCCGAGTGGGACCCCGTCTGGACAGTTTGTGTAGGCTTCTATACTTGTATAAATCCTTTGCTAATCTTTCTACTTGGTGTTGGTGATTCTCGGGTGTCCTTGGTTGGGACACGTGTCGCATTTACCGGGGAACTCGACTCCAGGCGTGTGGCTCCCGGACCGCAACAGTCTCTTTATACTCTGAAAAAGTTGATACAATTTGTTTAGAGAGTAGAGTTAATGGGGATGCAGGAAGGGAGTGGTTTTATTTTACTGAGTACTTTCCTGAGTACAAGACACAAAAAGAAATATGCAATTCCAGATGAAGAGTTCATTTTTAATGAATTTGAAAACATGTCACAGCTCTATGTCTCCAGGGTTTTTCTCCCATTAGCTCATACTTACAGAGCAGATATAAAATAGAATTTATAATTCACCATAAAATATATATAATTAAAAGAAGCTCTTCAATGTAATGTATATTCAGAAAAGCATTTCTAATTTCTTCCCTGGAGATAAATGTCATCATAAAAATACAAGCAAAAGTTTCCTTTCAAAATAATGTTCAGAACAGAAACGGACTCACAGACTTAGAGATTAGAGAATGAACTTATGGTTGCAGGGGGGTGGGGGGGGAGGGAAGGGATAGTTAGGGAGTTGATTGACATGTACACACAACTATATTTAAAAAGGATAACCAACAAGGACCTACTGTATAGCACAGGGAACTCTGCTCAATGTTATGTGGCAGCCTGGATGGGAGAGGAGTCTGGGGGAGAAAGGATACAAGTATATGTATGGCTGAGTCACTTGGCTGTGCACCCGAAACTATCACAACATTGTTCATTGGCTATACTCCAATATAAAATAAAAAGTTTAAAAAAGTAAAAACAAAACAAAACAATGTTCAGGAAGTATTCCATTATCTCAAATTGTTATTTCCAATCTTGCTCCTTACAATATATATATTTTTCCCCCCCGGTACGTGGGCCTCTCACTGTTGTGGCCTCTCGCGTTGCGGAGCACAGGCTCCGGACGCGCAGGCTCAGCGGCCATGGCTCACGGGCCCAGCCGCTCCGCGGCATGTGGGATCCTCCCGGACCGGGGCACGAACCCGTGTCCCCTGCATCGGCAGGCAGACTCTCAACCACTGCGCCACCAGGGAAGCCCCCTTACAATACTTTTTAAAATAAAGGAGAAATTTCTATTTTCTCCTCAATAGATATTTGTCCTTGTAGACAATATGTTGTTAATGAATTTATTTTATATTAATACAACTCATTAAAAACTAATGTAGGGGGCTTCCCTGGTGGCGCAGTGGTTGAGAGTCTGCCTGCCGATGCAGGGGACACGGGTTCGTGCCCCGGTCCGGGAGGATCCCACATGCCGCGGAGCGGCTGGGCCCGTGAGCCATGGCCGCTGAGCCTGCGCGTCCGGAGCCTGTGCTCCGCAATGGGAGAGGCCACAACAGTGAGA
>NW_006772344.1:13913-22289 GCF_000442215.2 Lipotes vexillifer
AAAACTCATGTAGGACTTCCCTGGTGGAGCAGTGGTTAAGAATCTGCCTGCCAATGCAGGTGACATGGGTTCGATCCCTGGTCCAGGAAGATCCCACATGCCGCAAAGCAACTAAGCCGATGTGCCACAACTACTGAGCCTGTGCTCTAGAGCACGCGTGACACACTACTGAAGCCTGTGCTCCTAGAGCTTGGGCTCTACAACAAGAGAAGCCAGCACAACGAGAAGCCCACGCACTGCAAAGAAGAGTAGCCCCCACTCGCCACAACTAGAGAAAGCCCGCGTGCAGCAATGAAGACCCAACGCAGCCAAAAATAAATTAATTTAAAAATATTAAAAAAAAAAACTACCGTAAAAGTTGTTATTCTAAATTGTTAAATGGAACAGTCTGTATATTTAGAGATGGGAAAAATTCTGGAAATCCACTTGTTTACTTTCTTTTCCAATTTTCCCTGTAACATATCTTCTTTATAGCATTATTTTAAATGACATAAATTTTAAACATTTAAGCAACATAATGGTTATGAATAAATGATTCAATCTTAGTTGGAGGCCCTAGGATGCAAAATGACATGGATTTTTATAAAGTTATTACTGGGTCTCCTGCACAATGAATAAACAATTGGCATTCACTGTAGATACACAGTCCTAAGATGCCCTGCCCTTACATCCTTTTGAAAAGATGTTCAGGGCTTCCCTAGTGGTGCAGTGGTTGAGAGTCCGCCTGCCGATGCAGGGGACACGGGTTCGTGCCCCAGTCTGGGAAGATCCCACATGCCGGGGAGCGGCTGGGCCCGTGAGCCATGGCTTCTGAGCCTGCGCGTCCGGAGCCTGTGCTCCGCAATGGGAGAGGCCACAACAGTGAGAGGCCCGCGTACCAAAAAAAAAAAAAAAAGAAAAGATGTTCAATTTCACTTCAATTTTAGTTAGGCCAATTGTGGAAAACGTCAAGGCAGATGGAACAAAACAGTAACATATTCTGTATACAGGCAATATTATAGTTTCACACAGTTTTGAGCCAATGCCAAGACTTTTGTAATACAGAAAAGAAATAGTAGCAACATCTTGAAATTTTTCTACAGTATTTTTCTTAGCATTAAAACAGTTCAACTGAATCATAGAAACTATATTCTAAGAAGAGTATACTGTTTTTCTCAGCCATACTTAGATTAGAATGAATGTCCTTAAATTTCAAGGCCAGAAGTGGAATCAGCTGCTAAGGTTGTCTAAACTAAGGGATGTGCAACTTGTAATGATAAACTTCACAGCTCGTTATTGTAATAATTGTGAATGGTATTTGAAGCAGGTACCTATCTTCAAACTGCCCTGGATAAGACTTGTTAAATCTATTAGTATTTCCATTATTCACTTTAAATTGACATAAAATGAGATTCAATTTTTTAAATTGAATTAGTACAATCAGTAAGGAAATAAAAAATCCTGGTGACAACAGACCCCATGTATTTTAGTACTCTGTGCTGACCGGAGTACTAAAACCAGAAAGATAGAATGAATTTTTTTTTTAATAGCAGGACTAAAATAATAAATAAATAAATAAATAAAATAGCAGGACTAGAAGGATCATTTTACAGGTCTCCCTGTAAATTTACTTTCAAGGATATTCTGCATCAGGCCTTAAAACACTTCCAAACTCCTATACATAATATTTAAATAAGGAAAAAAACATAGAACTAAGCAAAAGAGAAACTCTGGGTAAGCAGGTCATTTAAAGATATACAGCCGCACCAATATGTCTCCGTGTTATCAAAATTTAAGAGTAAAGAACAGAGAGACTGTAGGCCAGAGACGCGAAGGAAAGGAAGTGAAAGAACTGGATACTCCGAAAGTGAAGTTAAAAAAAAGGAAAGCTGAGGGAAGAGATGGGAAGGGGCGGAGATTTTAAGGGGGAAGAAGCGAGGACAGAAGAGGAGGAGGAGGCGGGATGAGATCTCACCTAGAGGGTGTGAGCGGGGGACAGGTGTGCCAGACGACCTCACCAGGCCCCGCCCCATCCCGGCGCCCCACCCCCTCTCCAGGCCCCGCCAGGCCCCGCCTCATCAGGTGCCTCCCAATCCTGACCAGTCCCGCCTTACCGGCGGCTGCCGCCGCATCAGGGGACAGCCCGGAAGCAGCGGAAGCGGATGAGGGAAGCTCGGCTGCGGCCCGGGGGGGGGCGTTGCAGAGCTGCAGGAGCCTCGGCCTCCTCCTCGCTCCCTGCGAGGCTCTCATGCGGCGCCCTCGCTGACACCTGAAATCCACTGCTCGCCGTCCTCCTGCGGATCACGGGGTTGCTCGGCTTG
The DNA here is from genome assembly GCF_000442215.2 of Lipotes vexillifer. NCBI lineage: Eukaryota > Metazoa > Chordata > Mammalia > Artiodactyla > Lipotidae > Lipotes > Lipotes vexillifer. Next base: position 16,214 of record NW_006772344.1, read on the forward strand.
CCGCCCTCGGCGGTTGCAGTCATCGTCTTGCGGGCCTGCGGCGGTCGCCCATGGAGAAGAACGGGCGGAGCGGCGATAGCGGCCCCCGTGGGCCCGTACTGCACATCGCGGTGGTCGGCTTTCATCACAAGAAGGGCTGCCAGGTGAGGAAGGGGCCCGTACCCGCCCCCGGCCGTTTGGGCGTTCGCGCGCCGCAGGCACCCAAGCTGCCCCGCTCTGCTTAGACCTCCCTCTAGTGCCCTCGGTTTCGCCCCTGAACTTGATTCCTCTCTCCAGCTCCTCGCACTCACCCCACCTGAAGCCCACCCCCCACGCTCCCTTTTTTCTCCTGCCCCTGAAAATTGTATCTTGAGCAGCTGAGGAGCTTTGTGTCGGTTTGCTGGGGTTGGTAGGTATTTAGGTTCTTTGGTGGGGTGGAAGGAAGGAATCGAAGGTCGGCCCACTCTCTTCCCCATCCACCTCTGCCTCCGCTGACTTTCTGGGTGTCCACCTATAATGGGATCCTTCGGTAAAATTCAGCACTTGGGCTGCGTTTTCGAGGTAATGAGCTCTGGGACTCCACACGAGTGAAGCACACGCGGCGCCGTGGGGAAATCAACTTCCTTTGTTTATCTGTGGAAGCCCTAGAACCCCTGTTAGGCTGGTGTACTGACTCCACCCCCCACCCTTCCCATTCGGCCTTGGTTTTGCTGTTTAGTTTTGTCCAGATCTTGCTTTTTGGTAAGAGATCGACCTCTCCAGCTCAACTGCAGTGAGAGGAAGTGTATTTACCGAGCAAAGAAACGTGCAAATGTCAAGTCATTTTTAAGCTTCTTCACGGAAATGGTGAACGGGAACAATAGAACATTTGCAGTCTGTGTATGGAAGGCAAGGGAACAAAGATAGAAACAGGATTATTTAATGAGAGCAAACGCTGGAAGGCAGTGATGTCATAATGTGCTAGTGAACGGTAAATTGAAATTCTTAAAGTATTAAAAATACTGATTGTTACCACTAGGTAATGTAGCATTTTGTTTCTTGCATTTCACAGAAAATGTAACATTTTTAGAAGACCTTTATTGGCAAAATTTAAGTTCGTTAGAGGATGATAACAGAAAACTGATAGAGTGAAAAAATAGTTGTGTTTGTACATGTTTTCGTTGCCATGTGTGGGATCTAGTTCCCTGTTTAACTTTAAAATATATCATATTCCTTGTCCCTCAGGTAAAAATGGCATAGAAAGATACCAAGGAGGAAGTGGCATTATTCAGTATGGTATTTTAAAAAATTCAAAGCAGCAGCAGTAGAATATAAGTTTTTAAAATGTGGCCCTCACAGCAGAAACTAACACAACATTGTAAAGCAATTATACTCCAATAAAAATTAATTTTAAGAAATTTAAAAAACTGTTTCCCTATATTTAGAGGTATGAAAATAGATATTTGAGATAATTGTACCATGGCATGTAAACACAGTGTTCATCATCATTAGATTTTTAATACTTTAAAACTTCACATCTTTGATGTTGTCTTTTATAACTTACCTTGGATATGGGCGAAGTAACTGAAACTTGGAGGAAGTAAAACGATCTTACTGAAGTCACGCTGGAGTCAGAATTGCCTGGGCACATGTGTCCTCATTCAGTTGAGCCCTGTGGCATTTAGGAGTCTTTTACAGTAAAGTAAGAACTAGGGCCCACTTCACAACCAAACTGAATGGAACTTTTAATGACAAAACAGAAGGAAATATTGGTAGGAAATAGAATAAAATCTTTTAATCGTTGCTGTCATCTAAAGTCAAGGTTAATTATTATGTGTTCTACGTGTTTTATTGGTAAAAGTAGTATAATTTATGTTTCCAGAAAGGAAAAATGATTTATCTTAGTAAAAAAAATGTAATGCTGTTTAGGGATTAAAGAGTACTGAACAACAGATTGTAAGATGAAGCAGGACTCTGGGGTGAAATAGCACCCTGGGTATGTCCTTTTTCTGGATTTGTCTGGCTTTTGGTTTCAGCATTGAGATTGCTTTTTTTTTTGACCATGCTGCATGGCTTGCAGGATCTTAGTTCCCCAACCAGGGTTTGAACCCAGGCCCTGGCAGTGAAAGTCCTAACCACTGGACCACCAGGGAATTCCCGGTGACTGGTTTTGTAAAATGGACATTGTGCTGGGGGGGAGTCAGAAGACCTGGATGATGTCCTGGCTTCACAGCTCTATGACCTCCAGCAAGTTCAAATTGCTTAATTTTTTCTGTACCTCATTTTCCTCTACCAGATTTCGTCATGAGAATTTTAGACCTGGCAGGGATCCTTAGAGGTCATCTACTCTACCTCCCTTAAATTTACAGATGAGTAAACTGAAACCCAGAAAGGTTAAGTGACTTAAACATACTTACACAGCTAGTGGTAAAAGCAGATTTTATTCAGAAAGGCAATTGCAACATTGAAAAAGAGACCTCAGTATAGAGCTGGACTCGATTCCAAAAATAACAAGGAAAAGTGAGAATTTATAGCCAGGAAGCAGAGCGGGGGCCAGTGGATGGAAAATTAGTACCTCAGGGGTAACAGGGGTTTCGAGCTAAACCGGTCTAACAGGATTCTTGCTAAAATTGGACAATGCGGAGATGAACCCAGAAGCCCAGAAGTCAGGGCCTAATTGAGAAGAGAGTTCAGAGGAGCCTGACTAAAGTTTGGTTAAGGAGAGCCTCTTTGTCAGCACTAACATTAAAGCCCAGATGTCCCTAGTCTTTATAACTGCATATCTTTTAGTAGCACTTTAGGTTGTAGGCTTTTAGTAGAATGGAAAAAATACATGCCTTTTATATATATTTTTGTAATCCACAAGGTGTTTCAGGGAGACTAAGGCAATTATTTTTGAATACATACACTTGTTGAGTGTCTGCTCACCTGGGTTGTTGATAGAATTGAAGAGAATGCAAAGGGTTCTGCCACAATTCAATGAAAGATGATTTGGCTGTGCCTGGTCTAGTTGTGGCGCCCGGGATCTTCCTTGCCGTGTGTGGGATCTAGTTCCCTGACCAAGGATTGAACCCGGGCCTCCTGCATTGGGAGTGTGGTGTCTTAACCACTGGACCACCAGGGAAGTCGCAGGGTTATTTTCTTATTGCTGGCTGAAAGCAGCTTTTGAAAATTATACTTACCTCACTTCGCGCTCGCAATGCAGGGGGCACAGGTTCGATCCCTGGTCGGAGAGCAAGATCCCATGTGCATGCCGCAACGAAGATCCAGCGTGCTGCAACTCAGACCATTCCCAGCCTAAATAAATACATACGTACATACATACATACATATTTAAAATTATAATTACACCTCATAGCAGAAAATGAAGAGCTAAGAACCTGGTTTTGCAAATCAAACAAGAATTTGTTAGAATTTGTCAAAGTCAAAATGTAGGTGATTTTTAGATTCAACTAGTGTGTATTCTGTAGCTTTTGCAAGAGTCAAACACATAATTTTAGTAGAACTATTACTATTTCTCAGAGAAACATTTTGGCTTACTAGTAATCTGGTTTCTGTTACTCCTCTAATGGAGGTTAGCTGGAGAGATGACACTGATTTCTGGACTCTAAAGAGAGTTAAGGTTGGTGAATTGCTAATCTGAAAAACCTTTGAAACCCTCTATGATGGTAGTCAGGTTGTGTCAGGGAGCTGCTAACATAGCCACTCCACTCAGCCAACAGAGCAAATGAATGAAAGCCTCTCACACTGAGTTGATTGATAAAATTGACACGTCAATGCAGTGAAAAACAAACTTTTGCTGGAGACATAATTTGCATAAATTCATGGAAGTTCATCCAGCTGGAATAGGATGTTCAATTGATGTATACTAGTACAGGAAAAGATGGGTAAATAGTTTGTTCATCTACATTTCTCCATCTACATTTCTCATTTTTGGTTGCCCTACTTTCTCCCTTTTTTGTCTTAGTTTTTATAAAATATCAAAGTGTACTAAAAATTCCAGTATATGTCATATTAGTTCTTAAAGGATGTTCTTCACTTCTGCAAATGATTTTGGATGACCTACAACTCTTTTTTTTTTTTTTAATTGGAGTATAGTTGATTTACAGTGTTGTGTTAGTTTCAGGTGTACAGCAAAGTGAATCAGTTATACATTTACGTATATCCACTCTTTTTTAGATTCTTTTCTCATATAGGCCATTACAGAGTATTGAGTACAGTTCCCCGTGCTATACAGTAGGTTCTCTATTTTTTTATATAGTATTGTGTATATGTCAATCCCAGTCTCCCAATCTACCCACCACCCCCCCCCTTACTGCCCCACGCTTTCCCCCCTGGTAACTAAGTTTGTTTTCTACATCTGTGACTATTTCTGTTTTGTAAATAAGTTCATTTGTACCATTTTTTTTAGATTCCACATATAAGTGATATCATAAGGTATTTGTCTTTGACTTACTTCACTCAGTATGACAATTTCTAGGTCCATCCATGTTGTGGCAAGTGGGAGTATTTCGTTCTTTTTTATGGCTGAGTAATATTCCATTGTATAAATGAGCCACATCTTCTTTATCCATTCCTCTGTTGATAGACATTTAGGTTGCTTCCATGTCCTGGCTATTGTACATAGTGCTGCAATGGACATTGTGGTGCACGTATCCAACTCTGCTTTCTTAACCCTTCAAAATCCAAACATATTTGATGTTCTGTAAAGTACATGCATTAAGTCTTAGGCAGAAGGACTGTTGTAGAGACTGCCGTTCTTTGTTAATCAGTAGTGTATCAGGTGTTTCAGACTTTCTAATTATGTAAGATTTCCCTCAGGATGGATTAATCAGCTACCTTCTCCACCATTAAGATTTTACTTCCAGGTGTAAAGGATTAAAAGTACATGGCTCATTGAATTGTAACTGACTTCCGATTGTTTTAGGTGGTTTGAGGGTGCTTTGTTAGACTGCTCTTCCAAGTACTCAAAATGCAACAGGTCATGTTGATCACCAGTTCATTCCACACACTGAGATTATTCATAGAGAAAATTCCCATACTTGGTTGTAATTTGTAATATTTAGGTTCAAGTGAGCTGAAGTAAAACCTTTGCTTAAAAAAGTAATTCCTGGGATTTCCCTGCTGGCGCAGTGGTTAAGAATCTGCCTGCCAGTGCAGGGAACACGGGTTTGAGCCCTGGTCGAGGAAGATCCCTCATGCCACGGAGCAACTGAGCCTGTGTGCCACAACTACTGAGCCTGTGTTCTAGAGCCCGCGAGCCACAACTACTGAGCCCGCGTGTCTAGAGCCCGTGCTCCGCAACAAGAGAAGCCACCGCAATGAGAGGCCCGCGCACCGCAACGAAGAGTAGCTCCCGCTCGCCACAACTAGAGAAAAGGCCGTGCACAGCAACGAAGACCCAACGCAGCCATAAGAGTAACCCCTGCTCGCCACAACTAGAGAAAGCCTGCACGCAGCAACAGAGACCCAACGCAGCCAAAAATAAAAAGATAAATTAACTATTTTATTTTTTTTTAAAGCCAATATATTTCTTTAAAAAAAAAAAAAACTCCTTTCAGCAGTGTGCTGGGTTGAACATGATTATTTAGGGGAATGTACTAAATCTTTGTAGACTCTTCTGTTATAAAGGTGCTCTACAGTGCTGTGATAAAGAGGTCGGTTTACATGGGCAAGATGAAAGCCATCTATGTTGAATATCCTCAAACTAGGCATGTAGATGTTGATTCCTTCACTTTGTTTCCTATTTTTTCTATCTTTGAGGCCTTCAGATGTATTTTAAATGAAAAATGCCTTCTTTTAAATTAAAATGAACATCTGTTTATCATTTGATTATTTTTTCATTTTTATTTGGGTAATTCATGAGAATGAATTCTTCTATAGATACCATGTTAATTTCTAGTGGTCATTATTCTAGTTTATTGATCTACTTAACATTTAGAACATTTTAAGTGAGCTAACATTATTCTAGTTTATTGATCTACTTAACATTTAGAACATTTTAAGGACCATTGGTTTATGTTAGGGTGATAGTGTCATGGTAGCTAAAGTACTACCATGACAATTCAAACGGTTTTGAAATATTTATCCATTCCAACTCTTTCCCTGAAATTTTTAA
>NW_006772344.1:22299-50498 GCF_000442215.2 Lipotes vexillifer
CCCTGAAATTTTTAAAAATTTAGCACTTAGCAAAGAATTCTTCTTCCTTCTTATTCACCTGCAGTTAGCCTCATTGACATGAGGTAATTTATGGACATCTTCTATATAGTAGTTTGCTTGTTACAGATTGTGTGTCCCAGAGTTTTGCTTGTTCCTTATTTGCTTTGTGGACGTAAATATATAAACTGTATTTGTCAGATTTGCATAATGTTTGGCAAAATAGTATAATCAATGTATATCAAACTTTTTGGTTCTTTCATAGATAGAGTGGAACTTTTTAAAACACTCAAATTAATAGGGAATAGTTATTTTCCAAAGTGATGTCAAAAAGTTGGAATTATTACTTGAATTTTGACCACTATTCTGATAGAGTTCATAACTAGCAGTTTTAATTCTTGGATAAACTGGTTTTACCAGACTGTACTTCTTTAAAAAGTAGAATTATTAAAGCACTAGAACTCATGTTTACATGAGTAGTTACAACAATGAATAAAGCAACTAGAAGCAGTGAAGAGAACAGTATATTTTCCTTTTGGTCTGAGTGGGCTGTTGATGGGGAAATCTCCATGAGTAGCAGGATGTAGCATTGTAAATTCAGGAATGGATTGAGGAAATTTGAGGGGACGGTTGGTTTATGTTAGGGTGATGGTGTCAAGCCCTGACCCATTTCAGGTTTTGGTGACAGAAGGCTGGCTGACAGATACAAGGTTTGTGCACCTGCTATTGATGGAATCTTGTGGTGACGATGAAATATTGGGGAGGTATTGTTTGTGATTCTTGTTGGAATAAGTAGGTCTTTGGAACAGAAAAAACAAATTTTTGGAGAATTAGAGGTTAGGGAAGAATAAAAGTCTGAGTGGGCTGATTATGGGAAAAATCTAAGGATTTTATTTTTTTAGCTATACAGAAAAACTCCTGAAAGAAGATTGCATTTTCTGGCCCTCCATAGCACTTTTATATTTGGGTGGAGGTTTTTTGCTGATTTTAGCCATGCTTTTTCTATGCTGAAATGATGAAAATCTCTGACTTTGCAGGGCTGCAACATTAACACTTAATAGCGGTGGAATAGTTTTCTTTTAGGTCTTGGCATCACAGCTAAACAGGGTGGGAGGTCAACCTGTGTAATGGAAATTTAGAAATATCAGGAAGCTTCTTTTGTCCTCTTATAATTCTCCCCAGGTAGCTGGAAAGTGCCTAACAGTAAATAAATTTCTTTTCTTTTAATTTTATTTTTTTATACAGCAGGCATAAATTTCTTTCTTTGCCTTAAGTCTTTGATCCCCAGTAAAATACATATCATGCGTAGCCTTCTTGTTATCAGTGTGGTGCAGATCCTTTGCTGAGCACAGATTTTGCTAGACAAGGGGAGACTGCAGAAGGGCCCTGGTCTATCATGGATGGGCACTACCAGAGGAAGATGAAGACCTACTTACCTAATAATTTTGAGAAAGACTGGTCCTATTATATTCTTTGGTTACAGTGCCATCAGAGGGAATTCCCTGGCAGTCCAGTGGTTAGGACTCCCGCCTTCCACTGCAAGGGGCACGATGGTGAACTAAGATCCTGCATACCATGCAGCGTGGCCAAAAGAAAAAGATGCCACCAGATTAAAAACTCAGGATATTTTTAGAAGATGTTATTTAAATTGATATTTTTGACAATTTTAAAAATCATATTTCAGCTGTTTTATAAAATGACTTCAAAAATATAAATTTATATATTTATTTTTGGCTGCATTGGGTCTTCATTGCTGTGCACGGGCTTTCTCTAGCTGTGGCGAGCAGGGCTACTCTTCATTGTGGTGCACGGGCTTCTCATTGTGGTGGCTTCTCTTGTGGAGCACGGGCTCTAGTTGCGAGGGCTTCAGTAGTTGTGGCAAGCGGGCTCAGTAGTTGTGGCTTGCTGGCTTAGTTGCTCTGTGGCATGTGGGATCTTCCTGGAGCAGGGCTCGAACCCGTGTCCCCTGCATTGGCAGGCAGATTCTTAACCACTGCACCACCAGGGAAGTCCCAAAAAATGACATTTCTTTTCAGAAGTAGTATGTACTCACTGTGGTAGAAAAGTCAGAAAATATAGAGGAAAAAAAAATAAGAAAACTAGCACTTAAAATCCTATATCCTAGAGAAACCTGCCTTGAATATTCCTGGAGGAATATTTTTTATGAATATATATAACTTTTTCCAAAAATGTTTCATACTATAAACAGATTTTAGGACCTGCCTTTTTAATGTAATATTTTACCATTAATATCTTCCATTTTGATAAGTGTTGAATTATAGCATTTTTAAAGTAGCTAAATAGTATTTTGTAGAAATCTTTATTTAACTGGTCTCCTTTTTAGACACTTAGGTGGCATTCCAATTTTTTGCTATTTTGAATAGTGCAGCAAAGAACATCCTTGTGACTTTGCACCATTTTTCTAAGTGTGGAGACTAAGTCATCTTTTCGTTGTTTTTTTTTTTTTAATGGGGATCTTGTTTAAATAGATTTTGTAGCAGCATATACTGAACACAGTTTAAGTTAGTCTGGTTGATTCTGCCTTCATAACAAATGTCACTCGTTGTATTATGGCTTTATCGGTTTATTTTAACATAGAGTGATTTGCACATGCCTCTGACTCAGCTGGGCTTTTGATAGCCAGTCAGAGAGAGGGAGATGACAGAGCAGTGAGCAGTTACTTCTCACTCACTCAGTGTTGACCAGAAACATAATATTGTAGTTTTCAGCTTCCCCTCCCTGCTTTCTCATATGTTGCTTCTTTTCTTCAGTGGACTGGGAGGGCACATCTACTAAATGTGTATGAAATAAAATGACTTAGTCATGGGTTTTGAAAGAAGACCTAAAGACTTCTCCTTAGTATATTATCCAGGGCTGCATGACAGCTGGTTAGGCTGATAGATGCTTTTCTTACTTGTTCCTAGTTGGCAGTGTTCTAGGTAATTAAATTGTCAGAAGTCTGACTTCAGAATAAACTATGTTTGGGTGTCCAGTTAGATATGAAATATGGCCCTCTGCACTTGTGTTTTCTTCATCCAACTCGTCACAGGGTATGCTAGCTATTTATTAATATATGAGGAAATCACTGGGTTGTTAATGAAACCTGTTCCTGCCCCCATGGCTTTCACAGGTGATATTAGTAATTTGTTAGATTCTATTTTGTGGGTGTGGTGCATACCCAGAAATTGGAATCTTTTTTGCCATGTAAAAGTTCAATATTGAAATATTAAAAATAAATTGATGTGTGGGATTTCCCTGGTGGCGTAGTGGTTAAGAATCCATCTGCCAACGCAGGGGACACGGGTTTGAGCCCTGGTCTGGGAAGATCCCACATGCTGCAGAGCGACTAAGCCCGCGAGCCACAACTATTGAAGCCCATTCGCCTAGAGCCCGTGCTCCACAGCAAGAGAAGCCACCACAATGAGAAGACCGCACACTGCAACGAAGAGTAGCCCCCGCTCACCACAACTAGAGAAAGCCTGCGTGCAGCAACGAAGACCCAACGCAGCCAAAAATAAATACATTAAAAATAAATTGATGGGGCTTCCCTGGTGGTGCAGTGGTTGAGAGTCTGTCTGCCGATGCAGGGGACACGGGTTTGTGCCCCGGTCTGGGAAGATCCCACATGCTGTGGAGCAGCTAGGCCCGTGAGCCATGGCCACTGAGCCTATGCGTCCGGAGCCCATGCTTGACAACGGGAGAGGCCTGAGTACAGCAAAAAAAATAAAAATAAAAATAAATAAATAAATTGATGTGTAAGAGATTGCTAGGGTAGAGTTCATTAAAACAAATTGATTCTTTTTGGCTGTGCCGGGTCTTAGTTGCGGCATGCGAACTCTTAGTTGCGGCATGCGTGTGGGATCTAGTTCCCCGACCAGGGATCGAACCTGGGCCCCCTGTATTGGGAACCCACTGGACCACCAGGGAAGTCCTTAAAACAAATTGATTTAAATCATTTGTTAGGAAGTTTCTAATTTTTTTTTCCTGCAAGAAAATAATTTTTGTAGCTTTGATAATCATTCTCAATAGCCTAGGGATAAATAATGTTCTATTTATATCATCTCATCCAGAAGACCAGTCTTCATCACTCCACCCTATGTTTTTTATAAATCCTCTTCCTAGCTCTCCTGTATTAGAGGAACTTTATATACAGTATTCCTAATATCCCTTTGTAATTTCAGCTCTGCCAACTTTGTAAGAGACTAATGAGGAAGAGTGCCATTTCTTTTCTAGTATTGAATCGAGGGAAAATATAACTCAGAGAAGATGTGTCTTCTACGTCCAAAGTTTCATTTAAATTGAAAAACATCATGACAGAGCCTTGGTGCCTAAAACGTTTTGACCGTTAAGAAAACAAGTACCCTGTGATTCTGATAAAGGAGGTAAAATCCCTGAGGTACTTAGGAAGGGAGCGGAGAGGTGGAGCAGTTGCTTCAGAATTTCAGGAAGCCCTCTCCTTCCCTTATAGTAAGCCCTGTTGTAGCCATAACTGTGGGGTCCAAGGATGTGTTTAATTTGTGTGCTGTTTAGCATTGTGGCTTTTATGGTTCTCTTGACAGTGGAGTGGATTGTTAGTGAACAAAGGATATTTTTGAAGTACTCAAAGTCCACACCAGGACACTATGTTAATTGTTTTGTTTTTGTAGTTTTTCATTGTTGTTTTTTCAGTCTTTTGCTTCTGAAGACAAAGTAGATGGAATCTGATTAGAGCACCCCAGTTCGACTTGTGAACTTTGGAAAGGGGTTGTAATTTTTACCATTCCTGGAGGATAAACATACGTCACAGGACTTACCTAGTGGCGCAGTGGTTGGGAGTCCACCTGCCAATGCAGGGGACACGGGTTCAAGCCCTAGTCTGGGAAGATCCCACATGCTGCAGAGCAACTAAGCCCAAGAGCCACAACTACTGAAGTCCACACACCTAGAGCCCGTGCTCTGCAACAAGAGAAGCCACCACACTGAGAAGCCTGCACACCACAACGAAGAGTAGCCCCTGCTCACCACAACTAGAGGAAGCCGATGCACAGCAACGAAGACCCAAAGCAGCCAAAAATTTAAAAAAAAAAAAAAATATATATATATATATGTATATGTCACCATTTCTTACATAGTTCATTTAGCATTAAGAAAAATTGCCTTTTATTCCTTGTGATTAGAGCATCTTTATTCAGCTTTCCCTTGTTAGCAATCAGCCATTGTCTTCTTTTTCCCTCCTCTTATCTTCTTTTGTAGTTATGTAAATTATTACTACTAATTGAGATCAAAATAGATTTTGCCATATGAGTGTTGGTTGACATAAAACGAGAGATACTTAGGGCTTCCCTGATGGCTCAGTGGTTGAGAGTCCACCTGCCGATGCAGGGGACACGGGTTCGTGCCCCGGTCCGGGAAGATCCCACATGCCGCGGAGCGGCTGGGCCCGTGAGCCATGGCCGCTGAGCCTGTGCGTCTGGAGTCTGTGCTCCACAATGGGAGAGGCCACAACAGTGAAAGGCCCGCAAAAAAAAAAAGAGAGAGAGAGAGAGCTACTTAAAATTTGTGTGAGTTAATCATAGGGGAACATTTGATGTATCTGTTATATATTGTCTGTGCTAATGCCCTCCCAGATACCATCTTTGCTCTCCAAATTTAACTTAGATTTGGGGCTGTGAACTTTCACAGTAAAATAGTAACCTTACTGGATGATAATCATTCTAAATGTTGCTTATCTCTGAAGGTTTACTTTGGGTTTTGTCAGTGATTTTTCACATATACTGAGGGCTACCCTGTACAGTATGCAGACCCTGCACAGCACAGTCGCAGGGAGAGCCCTTCTTGTAAACTGCAGTGTTGGTGGTTTCCCTTAGAGTTGGACAGTGAGGCAGCCTACTATACCTACCTTTACTTTCTGTGGTACTGCTTAGTTTTATTGGCATTATTGTTTAAATTGCATTTTGATTCAACTGAGTATTATGTAAGACTCTCAGGTAACCTCCAAGAGAATTCCTCTTAAACCTATGTGCCATGAATTGTGTGTCTGTCTGGATTATTTTGGACATGTTGAAAAGGGGCATATAGAGTGTTGAGTCTGTATTCAAAATATGAAGATGTACAACTTAAGGTTTATAAATCCCATTAATTGGGAGATAACAGATTCATTGTTATTTTGTTTTTCCCCACACACTGACCAGATATCGTACAATTCAGTTCTATTCTGTCTACCCCTCAGGTTCTAAAATTTCCTAGAACAACTCATAAAACTCAGGAAAACACTGCTTACCTTTACTGGTTTATTAAAGGCTACTACTCTGGAATAGCCAAATGGAAGAGATTCATAGGACAAAAAGTATGTGGGAAGGGACATGGAACTTCCATGCCGTCCCTGGGCACAGCATCCTCCCAGCACCTCAGTGTCTTTACCAACTGGGAAGCTCTCTGAACCTCATCATTTGGGGATTTTATGGAGGTTTTATTACATAAGCATAACGTATTAAATCATTAGCCATTGGTGATTGAACTCAATCTCTAGCCCCTCTCCCCTCCCCGGAGGTTTAGGGGTGGCGCTGAAAGTTCCTAGCTTCAAATCAAGGCTTGATGGTTCTGGTGACCAGGCCCCATCCTGGAGCCATTTAGCCCATGCCCACCGAGAGTCCCCTCATTAGCATAAACTTAGGTATGGTTGAAAGCATCTTATTATGAATAACAAAGGCTGCTCTTATCTCTTAGGAAATTCCAAGGGTTTTAGGAGCTTTGGGTCAGGACCAGGGACAAAGACCAAATAAAAATCTATTTTTTTAAATTACATCACATTTAACTGTACTGAATAGCTTATAATAACTAAAGAAAAGTTAAAATGTTCAACAGTAAAAGATTGATTAAATAATGAAACAACACCATATAGCCATAGAAATTGTTGTATGTGTGTAGACACAGAAAGGAGTTTGTGTGAACTATTGTAAATTTGATTAGCAAGTTCAGCAGTCTCCAAATGCAAGGATTTGTTTGTAGCAAATAAACTAGCAGAAGAATTCTAGAAAGTTGCCAACACAATATAGGCAGTGTACAATTTATGAAAAGGTTGTGTCAAAAAAGTTAGCTGTTTGAATTTCTGAATACATTTTCCTGAAGAATCAATGTTACAAATATTCTGGATGCAAGTCAGTCTAATGCCGCCTTATTTTACCCAACGGAATTCTTCAAACATATGTAGTATCTACACTTAACTTATATTTGTAACAATTTTATGAGTTGATTGCATTTTAAGTTCAAACTAGAGTCACTCAAAACATCTTCCTTTAATAGAATCAGGATCATATATTGAACATAACATAGCATCAGATATTAGACTCTGGCCTTTGGTAATTTGATAACTAAATCTTCAGAAAAGGAAATAGATCTCTCCATGTCCCTTTGCCTCCAAAAGGATAGGATGGAAATACTTCCTTCAGAAGTTAGGAACTGCTTGTTGTTATCATTTGCTTTTTTAAAAATTATTATTCTAAAAGCAGTCATTTAGGGACTTCTCTGGCAGTCCAGCGGTTAAGATTTCACAGGGGGTGCAGGTTAGCTCCATCCCTGGTCCGAGCTAAGATCCCACGTGCCTTGTGGCCAAAAGACCAAAACATAAAACAGAAGCAATATTGTAACAAATTCAATAAAAACTTTAAAAATTGTCCACGTCAAAAAAAATTTTTTTTATTTAAGCAATCATTTAGGGACTTCCTTGGTGGCACAGTGGTTAAGAATCCACCTGCCAATGCAGGGGACACAGGTTCGATTCCTGGTCTGGGAAGATCCTACATGCTGTGGAGCAACTAAGCCACCACAACTACTGAAGCCCGTGCACAGCAAGGAAGAGTAGCCTCCGCTAACCACAGCTAGAGAAAGCCTGCACACAACAACGAAGACCCGGCACAGGCAAAAGTTAATTAATTAATTAATTAATTAATTTTTAAAAAGCAATCATTTAAAAATAAATACCAATTTACTTAAAAGTAAATGATAATATCTTCAACTTACTGTCAAATGGTTTAGAAAGTATTTGTATACACGTGCAACACAAATAAAGCACATATGGCCAAAAAATTAGCAGTTTGTGAATATAGGTGAAAGTTACAAGATTTTTGAATTCTTTCGAATTTTCTGTAAGTTTGAAATAAAAAAAAGATGGAAAAAAATTAACAGGAATATTCCTTTAGCTCCAATCCCCAACTCTTTTCACCTCTCCAGAGATAAAACCTCTATTAAAGGTTTTTTCAAGCATGTTTTTTAATCCATTTACAAAGATGTATAATCATTTGCATAAATGGAATCACAGTATAAGTAGGATTATACTATATTTACTGATATCCTGCTTGCTTTTTAAGTTTAACAGTATGTATTAATTTTCTATTGCTTCTGTTACCACAAACAACACACTTAAAACAACACAAATTTATTAGCGTTCTGGAAGTCAGAAATGGGTTTCACTAGGCTAAAATCAAGGTGTTGGCAGCTCTGCGTTTCTTCAGGATGCTCTAAGGGAGAATCAGTTTTCTTGCCTTTTCCAGCTTCTAGAGGTCGCCTGCATTCCTTAGCTCATGGTCCCTTCCTCCATCTTCAAAGCATCTTGAAGCATAGCATCTTCAAATATCTCTGACTCTGTCTCTTCTGCCTCTCTCTTATAAGGACCCTTGTGATCACATTGGGACCACCTGGATAATCCCCATCTGGAGATAATCTTATGTGCTATGTCCTTTTGCATTGTAAGGTGACATTGACAGATTCTAGGGATTAGGAGATGGACATGTCTGGAGTGCTCTTATTTTACCTACTATATAGTATACCATACCTATCTTGCTTTATCAATATATTATAAATCTGTGATTCTTTTTTACAGCTGGATAGAACTGATGTAAAATTTATTTGACCAATCTTCTGACGAATATTTAGGTTTCCAATTTTTATGCTTCAATAAGTCATGTTTCTGTATTTTTGTACTTATCTGTGTGAATATCTGTATTCATGGGATAAATTCCTAAAACAAATTTCTGAGTCAATGTATTGTTGATTTGATAATACTGCCAAATAGTCATCCAAACTGCTGTACCAATTTACAGTCCCACAGCCAAGCCCCATACTCTTGTCAACACAAAATATGAATAATCTTTTTCATGTTTTTCAGTATATGAGTAAAAACTTTATTATTTCAAATTGCATTTCCATGTTTAAATAAGAGATTGAGGGACTTCCCTGGTGGTCCAGTGGGTAAGACTCCGCGCTCCCAGTGCAGGGGGCCTGGGTTTGAGCCCTGATTGGGGAACTAGATCCCACACGCATGCCACAACTAAGAGTTCACATGCTGCAACTAAGAAGTCCGCATGCCCCAATGAAGATCCCACCTGCTGCAACTAAGACCTGGCGCAGCCAAAATAAATAAATAAAATAAATAAATAAAATAAATAAATAAATATTAAATAAGAGGTTGAGCGTTGTCATACTATATTTTGGAATTTTCTAGATTAAACTTGTCAAATGAATACAAAAAACACACACACAACGTGAGAGTTGTGAGTTAAGTTTTATTTGGGGCAAAATGAGGACTATATAGCCCAGGAGACAGCCTCTCAAACCTCTGAGGAACTGCTCTGAAGAAGTAGCAGGAGAGGTTAGTATACCTGTGATTTTTTATTTTAATGGAGATTTTGTTTGTTTGTTTATTTATTTATGGCTGCCCTGGGTCTTCGTTGTGGTGTGCGGGCTCTTTGTTGTGGCGTGTGGGCTCAGTAGTTGTGGCACTCGGGCTAAGCTGCCTCTTGACATGTGGGATCTTAGTTCCCCGACCAGGGATCGAACCTGCATCACCTGCGTTGGAAGGTAGATTCTTTTTTTTTTTTTTAAGGAAATATCCTAAATCTATTATTATTATTATTTTATTTATTTATTTTACTTTTGGCTGCGTTGGGTCCTCGTTGCTGCCCACGGGCTTTCTCTAGTTGCGGTGAGCAGGCTTCTCATTGCGGTGGCCTCTCTGCCTGCAGAGTATGGGCTCTAGGTGCACAGGCCTCAGCAGTTGTGGCACACGGGCTCCAGAGTGCAGGCTCAGTAGTTGTGGCGCACGGGCTTAGTTGCTCTGCGGCATGTGGGATCCTTCTGGACCAGGGCTCGAACCCGTGTCCCCTGCATTGGCAGGCAGATTCCAAACCACTGCGCCACCAGGGAAGCCCTGAAGGCAAATTCTTAACCGCTGTACCACCATGGAAGTCCCAGTATACGTGTGAGTTGGTGAAGGGGGATGTGTGCAATCAAGCACACATTTTGGCAGAGGGTTGCTGCTAGTCACGAGGAGCAGATGTCTCCGTTAATGATTTTAGTGCTTTTCTAGATATGAGAAGATGCAAGAAATTGGGCTCAAATCTTCTGAAAAGATCTAACTATCTGAAGGCCTGTTCTGCCAGTTTTTCCCAGAGCACAGAGTGCCTCATTCCTGATCTCCGCCCTGAACTCCTTTCAGGGTGTGTTGAAGGTCAGTGACTGCAGTGGCTAGTGACCTAATCCTTGTAGAGGCAGATTGCAAGTGATAAGTTTTAGTTGGCAAACTTTTTGGATCCTAAAGAGCAACATGCTTCATGAAGTATTTGTGAGAATTTGAGTCCATTATGTTTATATTTATTTAGAAGCATGTTTATTCCATACTAAATGCTTTTAAAATAAATACTATACATAAAAATTAGTGGTTTTCCAAAAGAAATTATTTTGTGATAATTACCAATACTTCTTATGTGTTACATATTGGACTTTAGTGTTTACATAAAATACAGTAATTGTTTCTTTTTTTTTTTTCCCTGTTAAAGTAAGAATTCTGAGTTGGGAATTTTTTTTAGCTCTGTAACTACCAGCTTCATAGCATCGGCTTTGAATTTATGTCTTTCCCTCTATGGCACACCTTGCCTTCCCTTACACTTTTAAGATTTGCCGATATAAAACTGGTATGATAGAGAAGATACAAAGAAATGTGAAATGTAGCTTGAGATTATTTATGGCCAGCCTTCAGTTAATTCATGTTAAGTAACTGATCCTTTCAAACTGAAATGTTGATTGCTTCTGGAGGTGGGCTCAGGGAAATTTAAACATTTTCAATATAGAACTAGATCACCTGTTAAAAATAATCATTATTAAAGCCCTTTTATAATCGGCTCTCATGTGACTGGTGGCACCTTGATTACCTTGAGATGTGGGGAAATGAGCCATCATGTCTTTCCACATTAAAGATGGAATCTAAAAGTGATTCTTATCCCTATGTTTTTCCAACTTCAGTGTATTTATTAGTAATGCAATGCAAATTCCTGCTTAAATATACTTTGAAAGAAAATTAAACATAAGACACTTAGAACTTACATCAGTATGATAACCCAAGTCCTTAGCATTTAATTCTGCCTTCCTCTCCAAAAGTCTTATTGAAATAACAACAAAAAACCCATAAGCAAAGGGAAAATGTTAGTAAACCTAGGGAATGCCAGAAACTGGGGGCTTATACTAAAAACTTTGTTATTTCTACAAGACATACAGTATTAGAGAGACTTCATTGATCAGTTCTCAGTCTTGGGAAAAAAATAACCTGAAGTGGTGGTTAATGCCCATTCACCTCCCTAACAACCCATCGAAACCATAGACTCAAAGCTTAAAGTATTGGGAGCAAGGGAGCCAATTGATGGGAAGCAAATCTAGAACTTGGCCCAACTTCTTAGGCTCCTTTGTTGGATCTCTCCTACTCAGTTCAGGAGGATATTGGTTTTTCTCAGGGCTCCATGTCTTTAGTTACCGTCTATTTGATAACAGCTCCCAAATGTACATCTCCAATCCAGTCACCACCACCACTACCCCCTACCCTTGTGCATATCAAAGTTAAACTGCTTTAAATAAAAAAGGGGGAAAAGGCTTACAAATTGTTTTTTTCCTCATTTTTTTCTTTCTTTTTTTTAGGGATTTTTTCTGAAACTTTATGTATCTATTTATTTATTTATGGCTGTGTTGGGTCTTCATTGCTGCTCATGTGCTTTCTCTAGTTGCAGCGAGCAGGGACTACTCTTCATTGTGGTGCATGGGCTTCTCATTGTGGTGGCTCCTCTTGTTGCGGAGCACGGGCTCTAGGCGTGTGGGCTTCAGTAGTTGCAGCATGCGGGCTCAGTAGTTGTGGCACACGGGCTTAGTTGCTCCGTGGCTTTCCTCCCTTTTTCTTTTTCCTCTTCTATACCATAGGTTTGCTGAAAATGGCATCAAGAAGTGTGGCTTAGCCTTAGTTCTGTCATTCAGAATTTGAAAGCATTTTTGTCTGCCAGGATATAATGCTCCCTTTGATCATCAACCTGTTGGCTAACATTCCTTACCATTTTAGGTTGAATTCTCTTACCCGCCCCTGATTCCAGGAGATGGACATGACAGTCACATTCTACCTGAAGAATGGAAGTATTTGCCCTTCCTTGCCTTACCAGATGGCGCACACAACTACCAAGAAGGTACGTAAACAGACAGTGGAGCAATCAGTAGGTGGCTTTTTAAAAAATTTGCCACAAGTCTGAGTACTTTGGTAATGAAAGACCTTTGGCCTATTGTAACTATTCATAAAATATTTAAATGCTTCTTTGGAGATGACTAGTTAGTCATATACTAGAGGATCTGCAGAGAAGTGCCAGGCTTATATTGGTAATGGTTGGTGAACACTGGCCCCTCCTTTGCCAAGAGCTCTGGCCAAAGTAAGTGATTAGCCATATTAGGACATCTGCTGCTGGTAGCACTTTCTGCATTTAAACTTCATACTCCTCTCAGAGACAAACTAAGGAGCTTTACCTGCACCAGCTGCAGATTGATTGGAGCTCTAGCTTCGTCCTCCAGTGCCCATCTGAAAACAGCTGGGATTGCTTCTCCACCTCTGGAGCACTGCCATCAGTGCTCTGCTTAAAAGTTTGCTTGCATGCATGGGGAGCATGTTAACACCCTCAAGGAAAACAATGCTATGAAGTCAGTACTGAGTCTCCTATCACCGTATAGATGAGTGCTTTGAATGGCTTTATGGCTGTGTTGGGTCTTCATTGCTGCTCATGTGCTTTCTCTAGTTGCAGCGAGCAGGGACTACTCTTCATTGTGGTGCATGGGCTTCTCATTGTGGTGGCTCCTCTTGTTGCGGAGCACGGGCTCTAGGCGTGTGGGCTTCAGTAGTTGCAGCATGTGGGCTCAGTAGTTGTGGCACACGGGCTTAGTTGCTCCGTGGCTTTCCTCCCTTTTTCTTTTTCCTCTTCTATACCATAGGTTTGCTGAAAATGGCATCAAGAAGTGTGGCTTAGCCTTAGTTCTGTCATTCAGAATTTGAAAGCATTTTTGTCTGCCAGGATATAATGCTCCCTTTGATCATCAACCTGTTGGCTAACATTCCTTACCATTTTAGGTTGAATTCTCTTACCCGCCCCTGATTCCAGGAGATGGACATGACAGTCACATTCTACCTGAAGAATGGAAGTATTTGCCCTTCCTTGCCTTACCAGATGGCGCACACAACTACCAAGAAGGTACGTAAACAGACAGTGGAGCAATCAGTAGGTGGCTTTTTAAAAAATTTGCCACAAGTCTGAGTACTTTGGTAATGAAAGACCTTTGGCCTATTGTAACTATTCATAAAATATTTAAATGCTTCTTTGGAGATGACTAGTTAGTCATATACTAGAGGATCTGCAGAGAAGTGCCAGGCTTATATTGGTAATGGTTGGTGAACACTGGCCCCTCCTTTGCCAAGAGCTCTGGCCAAAGTAAGTGATTAGCCATATTAGGACATCTGCTGCTGGTAGCACTTTCTGCATTTAAACTTCATACTCCTCTCAGAGACAAACTAAGGAGCTTTACCTGCACCAGCTGCAGATTGATTGGAGCTCTAGCTTCGTCCTCCAGTGCCCATCTGAAAACAGCTGGGATTGCTTCTCCACCTCTGGAGCACTGCCATCAGTGCTCTGCTTAAAAGTTTGCTTGCATGCATGGGGAGCATGTTAACACCCTCAAGGAAAACAATGCTATGAAGTCAGTACTGAGTCTCCTATCACCGTATAGATGAGTGCTTTGAATGGCTTAATGAAGAAATATACTATACTTTATCATGGTATTAGAGGCTCTGCCAAGACACAAGATTAAACTTGGTTTGGCTACTTGTTTTTCTAATATTTACTAATTTTTATATGAAATGAAGCAAATATTACTCTGCAGTTTAACATAAAATTAATTTTAAAATTTTATTTATTTATTTATTTTTGGCTGCATTGGGTCCTCGTTGTTGTGCGGAGGCTTTCTCTAGTTGCAGAGAGGGGGGGCTACTCTTTGTTGCGGTGCATGAGCTTCTTATTGACCTGGCTTCTCTTGTTGCAGAGCACAGGCTCTAGAGCGCAGGCTCAGTAGTCGTAGCGCACGGCTTTAGTTGCTCCACGGCATGTGGGATTTTCCCAGACAAGGACTCGAACACGTTTCCCCTGCATTGGCAGGTGGATTCTTAACCACTGCACCACCAGGGAAGTCCCTAACATAAAAACTAAAATGCTGTACTTTTAACCTCACAAGTCTTCTTTTTTTAACCTTTTTATCATGAAAGCTTTTAAACATACAGAAAAGTTGGAAGAATAGTGAATATTCCACAAACTTTCTTTATATATGTGTACAGTTTTGCCTATACTATTTGAAAGTCAGTTGCAAACATCATGACACTTTAAATACTTGAGCCTGCATCTTGTAAAAATAAGATCATTCCCCGGGATGACTTTCAATTCTTTTACCACAGCTAAGAGATTTAACAGTCATTCCATAATACCATCTCATATCTAATCTATGTTCAAATTTCCCCAATTGTCCCAAGAATTTCTTGGATCTATTCAAAATGTATGTGTTGCCTTTGGTTTGTATGATTCTTTTCTTTTTTAATATAAATTTATTTATTTATTTGTTTGTTTTTGGCTGCATTGGGTCTTCGTTGCTGCGTGCGGGCTTTCTCTAGTTGCGGCGAGCGGGATCTACTCTTCGTTATGGTGCGCGGGCTTCTCATTGCGGTGGCTTCTCCTGTTGCAGAGCACAGCCTCTAGGTGCGCGAGCTTCAGTAGTTGTGGCACATGGGCTCAGTAGTTGTGGCACATGGGCTCAGTAGTTATGGCTCGCCGGCTCTGGAGCGCAGGCTCAGTAGTTGTGGCACACGGGCTTAGTTGCTCCGCGGCATGTGGGATCTTCCTGGACCAGGGCTCGAACCCATGTCCCCTGCATTGGCAGGCAGTTTCTTAACTACTGCACCACCAAGGAAGTCCCTAAGGATAAACTTTTTTTTTTCTTTTTTCTTATTTTTGGCCACGCGGCTTATGGGCTCTTAGTTTCCCGACCAGGGGTAGAACCCAGGCCCTTAGCAGTGAGAGTGCAGAGTCTTAACCACTGGACCATCAGAGAATTCCCTGTATGATTCTTTACTTTCTTTTTACCTGGAATAATCCTGTATAATAAAGTATTTTCTGAGAAAAGTGATTGTAGTCTCAATTCGACCTGTTATGATTCAGCCTTTTGGGCTTTTTGTGATGAGTGTACACTGGAAGGCAGTGAGAGGAATTCTAAGAAACCAGTGGTTGTGATGCTAGAAATAAGTCTGACATGGGTTCCTTGTTACTTCATCGTTTTTGTTTAAGTGACTGCATTATATTAACGTCAAAGTTCATTATTAATATGGGTAGTCCACTTTGGTATTTACCTTTTTCTGTATATCTCCTAGATACTGTGTTTTTTCACTTGCCACCCAGAAATGGAAATGGAGCCACTGTATATGGTATCTCTTGCTATCGACAAATTGAAGCCAAGGTACAGTTAAAATGAATAACACCAAAAAAACACTAAAAAATTGTTTAATTGTTGGCCACTTAAGATGTAGAATTTGGGGAAATACATACTTTATGTTTCATGTGGTACCTGTGATATTGTTTTAAATTTTTATAAACCATGTAGCTGTTTTCTCTATAGTACCAGTTTAATTCATATGAATGTTTTTCTAAGTTGACATTGGCGACTATATTTGTATTGTATAAAATTTTGTACATTGTTTTTAGATATTGATACCAAAATTATCCATTTGTCTTCAAAATACCGTATGTCAATTTCATGGTGTCCCTGAGTTTTCTATTTCTAGTGTTTGGTATGTAACTTTAAAAAATGGAATGGTAATGAGTGTTGTATTTTTTTTTAAGGAACATTCTAGAAGTAATGGAAAGTACTTATAGTATCTGCAAACTACTTGCAAGTTATCTTAATTATATATAACTAAGATTTTGATCATTCTTAAACTTACCTTCCCGCTTAATGCCTAACTTACTATAATATCTCTAATTAATAAATTTAAATAAACCAAGATGGGTAGCTTCCCCTTTCCTGGTTTGCTTCTGCGCAGCACCGTTCTTTTTGTGGTGGGGATACCCTTTCTGAGTAAAGATCTCTTTCCTCTTATGAAATGATTAATACTCTGAAGTACTGAGCGCTTTTCAACCTCTGCTTCGCGTTGGAATCACCTGGGGAGTTTTAGATACTTGGGATCACTAGGTCCCAACCCCAGAGATTCTGATTTAACGTTCTGGGCGTCAGGAGTATTAAAAGTTCCCCAGGTGATTCTAATATGTAGGAAAGACTATGAACCGCTGCTCTAAAACAATGGTTTTTAACCAGAACTACATGGAGACTCTTTTTTTTGGCCAAGCGACTTTTTTTTTTTGGCCACAGCATGCGGGATCTTAGTTCCCTGACCAGGGATCGAACCTGTGCCTCCTGCAGTGGAAGCACGGAGTCCCAACCACTGGACTGCCAGGGAAGCCCCAGAGACTTTTTTTTTTTAATTTAAGTATACTTACCGGGCCTTTCCTTCTACAGACTGAAGTAGAATCTCTGGTAGTAGATCCTAGGCAATTACAAAGTTTTAAAAGCTTCCTCAGGTGGGTAATTAACTTAGTAAGTCTTTAAAATTTTTCTTTCAGCTTTTATTTATAATGAATGTTTCAAACACGCAGATAAATTAAAAGAATTGCACAATAAACACCTGTATACCCACCATCTACATTCAACAGTTGTTAATGTTCTACCACATTTGCTCTGTGTGTGTGTGTGTTTCCCTCAAGCATTTAAAAGTAAACTGCACGAATAAATCCCAGCATACCCAAAGTAGTTAACTACCGTGAAATAACCCTCCATGCACAGGGCCTGGAACATAGGACACACCCAGTAAATGTTTGTGGTTCAAATGAATAACTGAGTTTAAAGATAAAGAAACCTGCGAATAATTACGCATTTGATTTCTTCTTGTACCTTACATCTTATTAGATGAAATGAATTGAGCTGCTGCCCTTTCTTGGAAATCTGTTCCTTTCACTACCTCTTATCCCCTGTAAATTGTATAACCACTAGTAAAATTATTCCTCTGATGCTGTTGTCATTAACAACAGTTCTCATGCTCTACATAGACAGCCTTTAAGTGGCATTTCATACTGCGTGTCTCCGACACCTCCTGAGTCTGATCCACTCCAGAGTATATTGGGGTTGCCCATTTCTCCAGGTTGTTCTCACCTCATCTGATAACCAGACAGATAAACCAGATATCAGAGAGCCTTAGAGCCTAGGAGAAAGCCTTTCCTTTCCTTTTGAACAAAGCTGAGACCCGATGGATGAATCCAGTCAAGGTAAAGAGGTAGAAACAGATAGAGGAAAGGCTTTACTCTTGATGTAATCTAATGACGAATCATCAGGCCTCAGGCAGTTGAAGACACTGAGACCCCATGGTCCTCAGGACAGATCCAAGGAGACCTCAGGCAGTACACTAGAGGGGGAAGAGTCGTTCTTACTGCCCTCACAGCCTTACCTGACGTTGATCAGTCCTGTTTCCTACTAGCAGAGAACTGCAGATATCTCATGTAGTCATCTTCAGAATCACCGAGGCTTGAGTTACGGCTCAGGGCTGGGCTACAATACAATACAGGTGTGCCAGGACAGACTCCAGTAACATAGAATAACCAGCTTAACAAAACTGCTGACAATTCTTCCATCTCTGGAGAAACAAGCTGTTAAACTGTCCCTTTCTCATCAGAAACATTAATCTCCGAAAGGGGAGATTTTAAAACCAGAACCAGGGATGACTGATTTGCATTTTGGATGTGGCAATTTACACATAAAGTAATCTCCACCAGACTAAATTCCTTGAGAGTAGAGATTGTCTCTCACTGTTATATTCCCATTGCCTGCCAGATTCTGGCAGAGTGCTCTGGCTGACACTTATTCATTCAATAAATATCTTCTGAGAGTCTCAATAAGTGCTTTTAATTAAGTGTAAGATACTTTTTCTGATTGCTGTTTTATATTGAAAAATATTTTTAAATATGTCCATGAAATATTTTTAATAATGACTATCTGTTTGTAATAGGCATTGAAAGTACGGCAAGCAGATATCACGAGAGAGACCGTTCAGAAAAGTGTCTGTGTTCTAAGCAAGCTGGTAAGAGACCAAATAACCTGTTACTGTTAAACACTCATGGCAGCTTTTTATTTGATGATACAGCATTATTAGAATGAGGAGAGGTTTATGAAAACAGTGATATATTAAAATTAGTCAGAGGCTTATTGTTGATGCTCTTGCATCTCCTCTTTGCCTTTCAGCAGGTTCACTCTCATTTCCCCTCTGCCCAAAACTAGTTAAGAGGGAGGAAATCTAATAGATCAGTTGTGGGGAAGGAGGTTGATACATGAGCAAAATGAGGCATCTGATATATTTCATTTATCCAGCTTTGTTTTGCTCTCGAGACTGTGGATAAGTAATATTTTACTAAAATTCAAAGTATCATAATTACTCAGATTTTATTGATGATACAAAAGTGCATGGCTGTTTGCAGTGAAAAATTATATCCCTAGCTTGCTCTTTAAAAACTGAAAATGTTTGAGGAAAGGAAAGGACATAATGAATTGTACGATAACAACACTTTAAAACTGTTTCTTCCCTGTACAGGTTGATCAGATGCAAGTTTATAATCATTTTAACTTTTTAGTTTTCAAAAGAAAATATATAGCATTTCTTATTTTTCATAGCTGTCTCTATTAAATCATTTGTGATGTCCCATTTTTATTATTAATGGGTTAATAACACCTTTACCAGTAACACCAGATGCCTAGTTCTGCATGTAAAATATAGTCCCCCAATTCTGTTTGTGGGAAAAAATATCTAGATATCTATCATATTAATTATCTTAGATCTATAAGATTACTGAGTACAAATGTGTCTGCAGTTAACCTAATGCAAAACTGAGAATATTTCATTAGCCTAGTCACCAAGAAAACTATGGTTTTATTTAATTATTTCTTCTGCAATTCTTCCAATTTCTTATATTCACAGACAATTTAAATGTAGCTTGCTTAGTACTAGGCTTTAAAAAAAAAACCTGAGTGAGAATAATTTAGTACTATGGACCTTACTAATAAGATTTTGAGGATCAGGATATTTGTTCCAAGATAGTAATTTTTTGTTTGTTTGTTTTTTGGCTGTGTTGGGTTTTCGTTGCTGCACGCGGACTAGTTTGCAGCAAGCGGGGGCTGCTCTTCCTTGCGGTGCATGGGCTTCTCATTGCAGTGGCTTCTCTTGTTGCAGAGCACAGGCTCTAGGCGCGCGGGCTCAGTAGTTGTGGCTTGCGGGCTCTAGAGCACAGGCTCAGTAGTTGTGTGCGTGGGATTAGTTGCTCTGTGGCATATGGGATCTTCCCAGACCAGGGCTTGAACCCATGTCCCCTGCATAGGGGGTGGATTCTTAACCACTGCGCCACCAGGGAAGTCCCAAGTAATTTTAAATATAAGGCAAGAATAGTCTCCTAGAAAAGGAATGGTTATAAAAGACTTCAATATCAGAAAATTGGTAAATTGCTAATCTGATTCCTGTACACAGTTTCTAGAAGGGTAGCCTGAAAAAATATACATCAGTGAATTATTGTTTTTTAATGCTGGACCAGATGACCAAAGTATAAGAGTGCTGGATATTGAATAAACACAACATGTTGAAAGGCTTCCTGAATAATTCTTCAAAGAACAGTAATAATAATAATAAGTGCCATTTATCAAGTGCCTATATGTCAAGTATTCTATACCAGTCACTTTTTAGATATAGTTGTCATTTTAATCCTCATAAGAAGAGAGATCTAAGTATTTATTGTTCTCGTTTCACAAAGATATATCTCAGAGAAAAAATGTCTAACTCTCATGAACATGTAACTGCTATATGATAAAATTGGGGTGAAAAGCCAGTTTTATCAGACAGATAAAACAGGCAGGTGAGAGCCAGCTCACACAAAAATGTTTGGTGGTTCATAGTGCATTTTAGTCTATATATAAAAATATATTTAGATAGAAATAATGATATATTAACCGGGATATTGTGGGAGAAAACTATTCCAGTATTACTTGTTTTAACTAATTAGAGTATATATTCAGCATTAGTCTCTGCATCCTAAAAAGGACACAGAAACCAGAAAACATCTAGAACAGAACATAAAAGGATGGAAATGGTAGGGAGAAGGTTTTAAATAGAGAAATAAGAATTAAGGAGTAACTTTTTTCAGATATACAAAAGAATATTATATAGGATATTATAAAGGACACAGACTAGTTGTTTTAAGCCTCTATAGAGGGCAAAAAAAGGGGAAATGAAATTTAATCATGAATGTTCAACTGAATATAAGAATTAGTGCTATAAGGATGATTAAACGTTACTACAAGCTAGCAGAACAGTGTGCAGGATTACGATATGTTTTAAATTTTATGATAATGATGGCTAGCATTATGTGCTTTCTATATGCCAGATAACTCTAGAAAGTGCTTTTACCTGTGTTAATATGAGAAAGCCCCAGAAGATGTACTGTCTTTTCATATACCCATGTTCACATCAGTCAGCAGACGTGGAGAGGTTAAGTGCCCAGAGTTACGCGGCTGAGTGACTGGAGCAAGACCCAGGAGGTCTGTGCTCACTCTCAACCCCGGTGCTCTGAGTGGGTCAGGTACTTTGCAGCTGCAGTCCAGGAGCTAGAACAGTGACTTAACGTTCAGCTGTGAATAATAAGATACTAAAGTTGTCAGTAACTTTTTCCTTCTCCGTCTTTTCAAGTTAAAAAGTCATGGGGTGTTTGTTTATTTTACTATTATCAAACTAATGGTAATTTTTCTTTTTCTTTAAGCCTCTCTATGGCTTACTTCAAGCAAAACTTCAGCTCATTACACATGCATATTTTGAAGAGAAGGATTTTTCCCAAATTTCCATTCTAAAGGTAACTTTGTCGCCCCCCATAGATGTGTGTGAAGGCAGATTCATGAATCAAGTAGAATTTTAATAGTGTGAGCTGATCATTTATTAGCTTAAGAAGGACATTCTTGTTTGAAAATAATATTGAAGAGCCAATGATCATCCCAGAATGTATAGTTCATACTTATTAAACTTAATGAAACCATCTTTTATTAGAATGTAATGATTGACAGTTGACTATAACATAAATGTTTCTGTTAATGGATAATAGCCCTTTCGCTATGGCATTTCTTCTCTACATTTGTTATGTTATTAATACACTGAGCAGTATGTTTATATATCACATTTCTGGATCCTAACTCCCATACTAAAAAAACACAGAAAAACCACATTCCTACTTTACTGAAGATGGATAATATGTTTTTCTTGAGGCTGCCATGGATGTATAGAACATGGATCTCTCCTGGATTCTAGTGAGAGTAGGACAGTTAGTTATTTAGCAAGGAAGTAGAGGAAATTTATCCTAGGAATCCGTACCACCATGGGAATGAATCAAGCTCTAATATGTAGAGGAAGAGAATGAAGGATTGCTGGAAACTGGCAAGTTTCAGAGAGACAAAATTGCCTCAGTTAAAGAACCAATTTTCCCTTGGACATCCTATTTCTGATTCAGTGTCTAAAATGATAGTAAAGTGTTCTAAACTGAATTTGTATTTTATAGGAGCTCTATGAACATATGAATAGTTCCCTGGGAGGAACTTCATTAGAAGGATCCCAGGTATATCTTGGTAAGTCACTTTTTTACAAGTCAGAGGAAATGGCCTCATTTCTTTTTGTTTGGCATGCTGAGTTGTAAAACTTCATGATAAGAATTACGTTTCTATATGGGATCTAAATTCTCCAACATTTGATGCTGCTGCTTCCTTAAATATCTTCTTAGTATTTACATTAAGAAGGGTTGTAACATACTTGTATCAAAATTTACAACTATTACTGTATAAGGAAAATTTCTGCTTTTCAGAGTAATAATGGAAGTTTTTTTTCCTTACATTAATGCTGACCAGGTCAATTCCCTGTCAACACAGAGGGAGAGCAAGAGAGAGAGATCTGCTTATTCGCTCTTTTCTATTCTAAGATTTTTCAAGTTGAGGGTTTTATGCTACTTTGACAACCCAGAACATTCATTCGTGTGTTAGGCACTCAATAAATGTCCTTTTCATGTTTTAAAAAAATTGTTGATCACATAGTGATTTACGCTTGCTCAATTCCCATTTTAGCATGATGTAGCCAAACCCTGGAACTTCACTTTTGCAATCCTGTGTGTAATGTAATCTGGTTACAAAGCTCCTATTCTGAGAATATGTTTTTCTGTAAATTAATTTATCTTGTCTTATGGCAGATGATCAGAGAAGATTGTGATTCAGAAATAGTTGCCTATGGGGTGTAGTGACCAAAAACCATGTTTAAATGATTGACTGCCACAGTAGTAAAAGCTTCATAGTTTCTAAACTTGGGTAATTTGTAAGATGGCTGGAAAATGGGGAGGTGTTAGAGCTGCATGACTACAACACGAGCCACTAGCGACGTGACTGCTTACATATAGATTTAAAAATCAGTTTGTCAGTCACACTTGCCGTATTTCAAGTGCTCAGTGACAACATATGGCTACTCTATTGGACAGTGAAGATTTAGAACATTTTCATTATTGCAAAGTTCTATCGCAGTGCTGTTTGTTAACAGTATTTGATAAATTCTGATTATGCATGTGCATAATGAGATATTACATAAATATTTAAATATTTGCATATTCCTACTTTTACCTGCGTTTCTTTTGAGGAGGTTAAAACTTTCTTTGACAAAAACAGTAGGTGGTAGTCACAGATTAGCTTTTTTTTTTTTAACATTATAGGTCTATCTCCTCGAGATCTTGTGCTTCATTTTCGACACAAGGTATGATATGTTATTTAATTTATGATGTACTAAAATTATTTAACTGGGCAGATTCCATGAGCTGCATGGTCTAATGCAGAGTGTGGCATAACCGTGTTTTAGTTTTTCTGAGACAGCTGTCATAGTGATACAAAGTTGAAAGTGTTGGTAGTGCTTATATGATAGAAATTTCTAAAAGTATACAAATAGTGTCATTTATTTCTGTGCAGGATAGGATACTTTTTTCTATGTTTTTTGTAATTTTGGATATCATGAAATCAGAGTGGAAAAAAACTTTTTTTCACAGGATGTTGAGTATCATTCCCTGTGCTATAGGACCTTGTTGTTTATCCATTCTCTATATAATAGCTTGCATCTACCAATCCCAGACTCCCAATTCACTCCTCCCCCACACGCCACCCCCATACACACGTGGCAACCACAAGTCTTTTCTCTATGTATGTGAGTCTTTCATGGATAAGTTCATTTATGTCATATTTTAGATTCCACATATAAGTGATATCTATGGCGTTTGTCTTTCTCTTTCTGACCTACTTCACTTAGTATGATAATCTCTAGGTCCATCCATGTTGCTGCAAATGGCATTATTTCATTCTTTTTTTATGGCTGAGTAGTATTCCATTGTATATGTATACCACATCTGAAAGAAACATGTTTTTATCTTGCAGAATATTTTATATGTTGCCCTGAGAGTGAAACATTTTCCAGTAAAATATCTATGCTTATATCTTTTGATCTTTATTCTTAAGGCATCTGTTGACTGGGACATACACACATTGATCATTGACTTAACAGCTGTAATGAGTATCTGCTCTGTGAATGCCCTGGACATCCAGAAGTAAATGAATAGTACCTTAACTTTAAGGAGCTTGCAGATATTTCAAGCAAAAATGGCGCAACTTATTCCAAAAAGTGCAATTTGATAACAATTTAAGTGGTATTCACATTTTTAGAGGACACAGGAATTTCTCAGTATAAGTTCATAATTTTCAATGTAGTGTTTAAAGCTCTAGAATTATTTAATATTATTGATTCAATGATACATGGTTATGTTTGAGGAGAGGCAAAGGCAAATAAAAAATAGGCTTGAGTTTCTTATTTTAATACAGTTTTTTTTTTTTTTTCTTTCTTCAGGTCCTAATCCTGTTTAAACTAATTCTTCTTGAAAAGAAGGTGAGATTTGAATGTTTGGAATATTTAATATTTATTGACATTTCTTAAATATTATATAAAATTGAAACTAATGATAAAGTATAAATTAAGACTTTTTTGGCTATAAAAGTACAGTGGGCTAAAGCACATATTTTTGTCCACTACTATAGAAGTATAAATTCATGCAGTCTTTTCTGGGGGCAATTTGATAGTATTCAGTTATCAGAATGGTTTTGACTATAGATAACAGAAAGTTCTCTTGATTGATTGATTGATTGCCATGCTGTGCCGCGCGGCATGAGGGATCTTAGTTACCCTACCAGGGATCAAACCCATGCCCCCTAGAGTGGAAGCGCAGAGTCTTAACCACCAAGGAAGTCCTGAAAACTCAATTTAAGTTGACTTAAAAAATAAGGAAATGTATTGGCTTGCTTCAGACTTCAGAGTAGATTGACTGAATGGTTTGACAATATATTTAAATACCTAGATTTTTTCCATCTCTTTGTTCTACGGTCCACAGTGCTTGCTTTATCTTGAGCCTAACTTCCCTTGGAGTGTAGGATAACTGCCAACAGTAATTGAACTATGTGCTTCCTTAGCTATAACTGGTGGCAGAGATAATACCTCTTCCCAAACCATTTAATAAGGATTCTTCCTGTCAATTCCTTTGGGCCTATGGGGCCATGTGCCTACCCAGAACCAATAATTGTTGCCAAAGAAATGCCTGTATTGATTGGCTTAAAGCTGGGTTCCAGACCACTCTGTGGTACAAAGGGATGGGATTGTAATGATTTTAGATCAAAGATTTAGATGAGGGATTTTAGACCAAGAGTCTACACATTAGGCCCCAGGGCCAAATCTGGTCTACCACCTATTGTAAATAAAGTTTTATTGGAACATAGTTACAGCCATTCTTTTCCTTATTGTTTATGGCTGCATTTGCATTACAGTGGGAGAGTTGAGTAGTTGGGACAGAGACCAAATGGCCCACAAATGAAAAATGCTTACTATCTGACCCTCTATAGAAAAGTTTGCTGACCTTTGGTTTAATCAGGAGCCATCCCTGGATCTGTGGCCAGTTGTATACACTGTATTACTGTGCTCAGTAAAGTAAGGTAGAATGGATATTGGAGAGTCAGCCATTCACAATACCCAGTATATTTTGTTTCCATAAAAATGTTTATCCGTTTGGCCCAGTAATTGTTCTCTTAGAGGTTTAATTTCCAGAATTAATCTTAGTTGATGCAAAGCTCTATCTAAGAGATTCTTTCAGTCATTTTTAATAATGAATTATCAGTGACTAAGTAAGTATTGATTTATTTTGTATATAATTTCCAAACAACAAAAAAGATTCTGGGTGGGTTTTTTTTTATTGTTGTAAAGATGTTTCATGGCATGTTAAGTGAAAAAAGTTTGCCCAGCTACATATCAAGCCCATGATTCCAATTTTATAATTAAATATATATTAATTGAAAAGAGTAGGAGGAAAGACAGCAACAGTTTGGTGAGAATATCAGCTATATTTTTAAGAAGGAAATACACTTTTCTGTGTTCTAGCTTTCTGGATGAATATGTATTCTTTCTTCAAACAGAAAAAAAGTAAATTTTAAAAAAGTGAATGAAACTAACACATACTAGTACAGTGTTTCAACTTTTAAAAAAAGTTTATACTTGTAAAAATACACATAACATATAATTAACCATCTTAACTATTTTTAAGTGTACAGTTTCATGGTGTTAAGTATGTTCCTGTTGTTGTACTATTATCATCCATCTTTAAAACTCTTTTCATTGTGCAAAACTGAAACTCTGTACCCATTAAACACTAACTCCTCGTTCTCTCTTTCTCCCACCTGCTGGCAACCACCCTTCTACTTTCTGTCTCTATGAATTGGGCTACTCTAGGTTCCTCGTATAAATGAAATGATAAGTGTTTCTTTTTGTGACTGGCTTATTTCACTTAGCATAGTGTCCTCAAGGTTCATCCATGTACAACAGATGTCCGAATTTCCTCCCTTTTTAAGGATGAATAATATTCCATGTATGTACATACCACATTTTGGCTGTCATGAATAATGCTGCTGTGAACATGGGTCTATGTATGTCTCTTCAAGACCTTGCTTTCAGTTATTTGGAGTGTATACCCCGAAGTGGTATTGCTGGATCACATGGTAGTTCTATTTTTAATTTTTTGAGGAACTGCCATCTTTTCCACAGTAGCTACATCACTTTACATTCCTAATAACAGTGCATAAGTGTTCCGATTTATCCACCTCCTCTCCAACACTTGTTATTTTCAGGTTTTTTGATAGTAGCCATCCCTAATAGGTATGAGGTGATATCTCCTGGGTTTGATTTGCATTTTCTTAATGATTAGTTATGTTGAGCACGTTTTCATGTGCTTTTTGGCCACTTGCATATCTTGTAGAAATGTGTATCCAAATCCTTTGCCCATTTTTAATCAGGTTTGTTTTTTTGTTGTTGAGTTGTAGGTTTCAAACTTTTTATTGCAACCCATAATAAAAAATGTTATTCATTGAAACTTAGAGCACATGTGGATACATGTATCTGAAACAAAATTTTGCAAAATAATATTTAGCCTAGCCACATGCAGTGGCATTTATGATCAAGTAGACGTTATTTAATGTGGCAAATCACAGGTATACACTTTTTATATTGATTTAATAAAGTAAGGACATCTTTTAATGCAGTCTTGGTTTCTCTGTACTTGTAAAGCATTCAAATAAGCAGTGTGTAAGGAGAGCACAGGAGATTATGGATGTTATGCTTTACTGGATATCACTTAGTGCCACTAAATGATTTAATTGTTTAAAAAAAGAAAAAACTCTCACCTGAGCAACTACATGCTTGTTTTTTTCCTCTAATTTAATTATCACCAGCATTAGTTTTAGTGCAATATCTAACTGAACCCTGTTCCAGATTAATTTTTCTCAATTTTTATCCTGAAACATGTCAAACCTACAGGAAAGTTGATAGAGTAATATATAATGAACACTTTTATACCCTTCATCTGTGTTTATGAGTTGTTAACATTTTGCTTTTGCATTACATTGTTTTATATGTGTTCATTTTTCTCCCTGAATCATAATAATTTTAAAGTAATTTGTAGACACCATGGTACTTCATCCCTAAATACTTTAGGACAGCAGTCCCCAACCTTTTTGGCACCAGGGACCAGTTTCACGGAAGACGGTATTTCCATGGATCGGAGGCGGGGGCAGGGGGGATGGTTCAGGCAGTAATGCAAGCGATGGGGAGCAATGGGGAGTGGCATATGAAGCTTTCCTCGCTCGCCAGCCGCTCACCTCCTGCTGTGCAGCCCGATTCCTAACAGGCCCTGGATATATTTCTTAAGAATAAGGGTACATTCCTATGTAGACAAAATATCATTTTCACATTCAAGAAATTTAACATTGATATAATAAATGCTATCTAATGTACAGTCCATTTTCAGATTTCCCCAGATGTCTTAATAATGTCCTATAAGCTGGTTGCTTTTCTTAATCTGGAGACCAAGGATCATTTATTGTATTGTTAGCTTTCTTTAATCTCAAACAGTGCCACCACCTCGCTCTTTTTTTTGTTTCTCTTTGTTTTTATGACATTGGCCTTTTAATTTTTTTTTTTTAAGAATCCAGATTAGTTGCATTATAATATTAGATTTGTCTGATTGTTGTCACTAGTTTCAGATTAAATTTTTTTTGCAAGAATACAGGTGGTGGGCTTCCCTGGTGGCGCAGTGGTTGAGAGTTTGCCTGCCGATGCAGGGGACACGGGTTCGTGCCCCGGTCCGGGAAGATTCCACATG
>NW_006772344.1:50989-81955 GCF_000442215.2 Lipotes vexillifer
GCCTGCGCGTCCGGAGCCTGTGCTCTGCAACGGGGGAGGCCACAACAGTGAGAGGCCCTGGCTCCCCCAAAAAAAAAAAAAAAAAAGAATACAGGTGGTGGTGTGTCCTTCTCGGGGCATCACATCAGGAGCCCCATAACTGTTTGTATTATTATTGGCAATGTGAAATTTGATGATCTGATTCAGGTGGTGGTTGCCAGGTTTCTTTAAATTAGGTACTTGTTTTTTCTCTTTGCAATTAATAGGTAAACTGTGGGTTGATAAATTTGAAGATATATGGATATCCTGTTGCCCAACAACCTTTCACAATAGTTTTAGCATCCATTGGTAATTTTTACCTGAATCATGATAGATGCTTGGTGATTTTCTGATTCTGTCATAAATTCTGTATGTTTTAGCTGTTATACTTCTGTAAAGAAGAGTTTTCCCCTCTCCCTTCTTTTCTTTTCTCTTGTTTTAAAGTATCATTGTGGACTCATGGATTTTCTGATTTAATTTTGATTGACTCCATTTCAGGTTCTCTTTTATATTTCTCCAGTGAATAAATTGGTGGGCGCCCTGATGACGGTGTTATCCCTTTTTCCAGGTAAGAGCGTAGAGGTTTCTACTCTTCCTTTTTTTAATTTGTCCTGGACCTTTTTTAAAAAAAATTAATTTATTTGTTTTTTTTTGGCTGCATTGGGTCTTTGTTGCTGTGCGTGAGCTTTCCTTAGTTGCGGCGAGTGGGGGCTACTCTTCATTACGGTGCGTGGGCTTATCATTATGGTGGCTTCTCGTTGCAGAGCACGGCTCTGGGTGTGCGAGCTTCAGTAGTTGTGGCACATGGGCTCAGTAGTTGTGGCGCCGGGCTTAGTTGCTCAGCGGCATGGTGGGTCTTTCTGGACCAGGGCTTGAACCTGTGTCCCCTGCATTAGCAGGCAGATTCTTAACCACTGTACCACCAAGGAAGCCCTGTCCTGGACTTAGTTTTTTTTAATATTAATTTATTTTTATTTTTTGAATTTTATTTTTTATACAGCAGGTTCTTATTAGTTTTTTATACATATTAGTATGTATACTTATTTATTTTTGGCTGCATTGGGTCTTCGTTGCTACCCACGGGCTTTCTGTAGTTGTGGTGAGCAGGGGTTATTCTTCGTTGTAGTGCGCGGGCTTCCCATTCCAGTGGCTTCTCTTATTACAGACCATGGGCTCTAGGCACACGGGCTTCATAGTTGTGGCACATAGGCTCAGTAGTTGTGGCTCACAGGCTCTAGAGTGAAGGCTCAGTAGTTGTGGCACACGGGCTTAGTTGCTCCACTGCATGTGGGATCTTCCTTGACCAGAGCTCAACTCTATGTCCCCTGCATTGGCAGGAGGATTCTTAACCACTGCTTCACCAGGGAAGTCCATGAACCTTTGAATGATAAAAATTTTCAAGGAAAAAGTGGTTAGGGTTACC
Source organism: Lipotes vexillifer (assembly GCF_000442215.2). Classification (NCBI taxonomy): domain Eukaryota; kingdom Metazoa; phylum Chordata; class Mammalia; order Artiodactyla; family Lipotidae; genus Lipotes; species Lipotes vexillifer. Next base: position 52,431 of record NW_006772344.1, read on the forward strand.
ATTCTTTTTTTTTTTTCCTCCAGAAGTTTATTTATTTTTATTTTTTAAAAAAATATTTATTTACTTATTCGGCTGCACTGGGTCTTAGTTGCTGCACGTTGGATCTTCGTTGCGGCACATGGGATCTTTTAGTTGAGACACAGGGTAATCTTTTTTAAATTAATTAATTAATTTTTTAAAAATTTATTTTATTTTTGTCTGTGTTGGGTCTTCGTTGCTTCGCACGGGCTTTCCCTAGTTGCGGCGAGCGTGGGCTACTCTTCATTGTGGTGCACGGGCTTCTCATTGCGGTGGATTCTCTTGTTGAAGAGCACAGTCTCTAGGTACACAGGCTTCAGTAGTTATGGCTTACTGGTTCTAGAGTGCAGGCTCAGTAGTTGTGGCGCACGGGCTTAGTTGCTCCATGGCATGTGGGATCTTCCTGGACCAGAGCTGGAACCTGTGTCTTCTGCATTGGCAGGCAAATTCTTAACCACTGTGCCACCAGGGAAGTGACATGAGGGAATCTGTTAGCTGTGGCATGTGGGATCTTGTTCCCTGACATTTTCACTTTGGCCATAGGTTTCTCTTTTGTCTGACATTTTCTTTTCTCTCTTGTTTTTTTTTTTTTATTTATTTTTTTATAAGCAGGTTATTATTAGACATCAGTTATATACACATCAGTGTATACATGTCAATCCCAATCTCCCAATTCATCACACCACCACCACCCCACCCCCCGCTGCTTCCCCCCCTTGGTGTCCATACATTTGATCTCTACATCTGTGTCTCTATTTCTGCCCAGCAAACTGCTTCATCTGTACCATTTTTCTACGTTCCGCATATATGTGTTAACATACGATATTTGTTTTTCTCTTTCTGACTTACTTCACTCTGTATGACAGTCTCTAGATCCACACACGTCTCTACAAATGACCCAGTATCATTCCTTTTTATGGCTGAGTAATATTCCATTGTATATATGTACCACATATTCTTTATCCATTCGTCTGTCGATGGGCATTTAGGTTGCTTTCATGACCTGGCTATTGTAAATAGTGCTGCAATGAACATTGGGGTGCATGTGTCTTTTTGAATTATGGTTTTCTCTGGATATATGCCCAGGAGTGGGATTGCTGGGTCATATGGTAATTCTATTTTTAGTTTTTTAAGGAACCTCCATACTGTTCTCCATAATGGCTGTATCAATTTACATTCCCACCAACAGTGCAAGAGGGTTCCCTTTTCTCCACACCCTCTCCAGCATTTGTTGTTTGTAGTTTTTTCTGATGATCCCATGCTAACTGGTGTGAGGTGATACCTCATTGTACTTTTGATTTGCATTTCTCTAATAATTAGTGATGTTGAGCTGCTTTTCTTGTGCCTCTTGGCCATGTGTATGCCTTCTTTGGAGAAATGTCTGTTTAGGTCTTCTGCCCATTTTTGGATTGGGTTGTTCGTATTTTTAATATTGAGCTGCATGAGCTATTTATATATTTTGGAGATTAATCCTTTGTCCACTGATTTGTTTGCAAATATTTTCTCCCATTCTGAGGGTTGTCTTTTCGTCCTGTTTGTAGTTTCCTTTGCTGTGCAAAAGCTTTTAAGTTTCATTAGGTCCCATTTGTTTATTTTTGTTTTTATTTCCATTACTCTAGGAGGTGGATCAAAAAATCTCTTGCTGTGATTTATGTCAAAGAGTGTTCTTCATATGTTTCCCTCTAAGAGTTTTAGAGTGTCCAGTCTTACATTTAGGTCTCTAATCCATTCTGAGTTTATTTTTGTGTATGATGTTAGGCAGTGTTCTAATTTCATTTTTTTACATGTAGCTGTCCAGTTTTCCCAGCACCACTTATTGAAGAGACTGTCTTTTCTCCATTGTATATCCTTGCCTCGTTTGTCATAGATTAGTTGACTGTAGGTGCGTGGATTTATCTCTGGGCTTTCTATCCTGTTCCATTGATCTATATTTCTGTTTATGTGCCAGTACATATTGTCTTGATTACTGTAGCTTTGTAGTACAGTCTGAAGTCAGGGAGTCTGATTCCTCCAGCTCTGTTTTTTTCCCCTCAAGACTGCTTTGGCTATTTGGGGTCTTTTGTGTCTCCATACAAATTTTAAGATTTTTTTTTCTAGTTCTGTAAAAAATGCCATTGGTAATTTGATAGGGATTGCACTGAATCTGTAGATTGCTTTGGGTAGGATAGTCATTTTCACATTATTGATTCTTCCAATCCAAGAACATGGTATATCTCTCCACCTGTTTGTATAATCTTTAATTACTTTCATCAGTGTCTTATACTTTGCTGCATACAGGTCTTTTGTCTCCTTAGGTAGGTTTATTCCTAGGTATTTTATTCTTTTTGTTGCAATGGCAAATGGGAGTGTTTCCTTCATTTCTCTTTCAGATTTTTCATCATTAGTGTATAGGAATGCAAGAGATTTCTGTGCATTAATTTTGTATCCTGCAACTTTACCAAATTCATTGATTAGCTCTAGTAGTTTTCTGGTGGCATCCTTAGGATTCTCTATGTATAGTATCATGTCATCTGCAAACAGTGACAGTTTTACTTCTTTTCCAATTTGTATTCCTTTTATTTCTTTTTCTTCTCTGATTGCCGTGGCTGGGACTTCCAAAACTATGTTGAATAATAGTGGCGAGACTGGACATCCTGGTCTTGTTCCTGATCTTAGAGGAAATGCTTTCAGTTTTTCACCATTGAGAATGATGTTTGCTATGGGCTTGTCGTATATGGCCTTTATTATGTTGAAGTAGGTTCCCTCTATGCCCACTTTCTGGAGAGTTTCTTTCATAAATGGGTGTTGAATTTTGTCAGAAGCTTTTTCTGCATCTATTGAGATCATATAGTTTTTATTCTTCAACTTGTTAATATGGTGTATCACATTGATTGATTTGCATATATTGAAGAATCCTTGCATCCCTGGGATAAATCCCACTCGATCATGGGGGTGTTGGTCACTTAACATCCTTTTAATTTGTTGATGGGTTCTGTTTGCTAGTATTTTGTTGAGGATTTCTGCATCTATATTCATCAGTGATGTTGGTCTGTAATTTTCTTTTTTTGTTTTTTGTGGTACATAGGCCTCTCACTGTTGTGGCCTCTCCCGTTTCGGAGCACAGGCTCCGGACGTGCAGGCTCAGTGGCCATGGCTCACGGGCCCAGCCTCTCCGCGGCATGTGGGATCTTCCCAGACTGGGGCACGAACCCGTGTCCCCTGCATCAGCAGGCGGACTCTCAACCACTGCGCCACCAGGGAAGCCCCCTCTGCAGTTTTTTGGAAGAGTTTGAGAAGGATGGGTGTTAGCTCTTCTCTCGATGTTTGATAGAATTCACCTGTGAAGCCATCTGATCCTGGACTTGTGTTAGTTGGAAGATTTTTAATCACAGTTTCAATTTCATTACTTGTGATTGGTCTGTTCATTTCTGTGGTGTCTGTTGCAACATCTCCTTTTTCATTTCTGATTTTATTGATCTGAGTCCTCTCCCTCTTTGTCTTCATGAGTCTGGCTAATGGTTTATCAATTTTGTTTATCTTCTCAAAAAACCAGCTTTTAGATTTATTGATCTTTGCTATTGTTTTCTTTGTTTCTATTTCATTTATTTCTGCTCTGGTCTTTACGATTTATTTCCTTCTGCTAACTTTGGGTTTTGTTTGTTATTCTTTCTCTAGTTCCTTTAGGTGTAAGGTTAGATTGTTTATTTGAGATGTTTCTTGTTTCTTGATGTAGAATTGTATAGGTATAAACTTCCCTCTTAGAACTGATTTTGCTGCATCCCATGGGTTTTGGATCGTTGTGTTTTCATTGTCATGTGTCTCTAGGTACTTTTTGATTTCCTCTTTGATTTCTTCAGTGATCTCTTGGTGATTTAGTAACGTATTGTTTAGCCTCCATGTGTTTGTATTTTTAATGTTTGTTTCCCTGTAATTGATTTCTGGTCTCATAGCCTTGTGGTCAGAAAAGATGCTTGATATGATTTCAGTTTTCTTAACTTCACTGAGGCTTGATTTGTGACCCGAGATGTGATCTATGCTGGAGAATGTTCCATGTGCACTTGAGAAGAAAGTGTAATCTCCTGTTTTTGGATGGAATGTCCTATAAATATCAATTAAATCTATCTGGTCTACTGCGTCATTTAAAGGTTGTGTTTCCTTATTAATTTTCTGTCTGACTGATCTGTCCATTGGTGTAAGTGAGGTGTTAAAGTCCCCCACTATTATTGTGTTACTGTCGATTTCCTCTTTTATAGCTGTTAGCAGTTGCCTTATGTATTGAGGTGCTCCTAGGTTGGCTGCATACATATTTATATTTGTTATATCTTCTTCTTGGATTGATCCCTTGATCATCATGTAGTGTCCTTCCTTGTCTCTTGTAACATTCTTTATTTTAAAGTCTACTTTATCTGATATGAGTATTGCTACTCCAGCTTTCTTTTGATTTCCATTTGCATGGAATATCTTTTTACATCCCCTCACTTGCAGTCTGTATGTATCCCTAGGTGTGAAGTGGGTCTCTTGTAGACATCATATATGTGGGTCTTGTTTTTGTATCCATTCAGCGAGCCTTTGTCTTTTGGTTGGGGCTTTTAATCTGTTCACATTTAAGGTAATTATTGATATGTATGTTCCTATGACTATTTTCTTAATTGTTTTGGGTTTGTTTCTGTAAGTCCTTTTCTTCTCTTGTGTTTCCCACTTAGCAAAGTTCCTTTAGCGTTTGTTGTTGAGCTGGTTTGGTGGTGCTGAAATCTCTTAGCTTTTGCTTGTCTGTAAAGCTTTTGATTTCTCCATTGATTCTGAATGAGATCCTTGCCAGGTAGAGTAGTCTTGGTTGTAGGTTCTTCCCTTTCAACACTTTAAATATGTAGTGCCACTCCCTGCTGGCTTTTAGAGTTTCTGCTGAGAAATCAGCTGTTAATGTTTCGTGAATTCCCTTGTATGCTATTTGTTGTTTTTCCCTTGTTGCTTTTAATAATTTTTCTTTGTCTTTAATTTTTGTCAACTTGATTACTACGTGTCTCGGTATGTTTCTCCCTGTGTCTATCCTGCCTGGGACTCTCTGCGCTTCCTGGACTTGGGTGGCTATTTTCTTTCCCATGTTAGGGAAGTTTTTGACTATAATCTCTTCAAATAATTTTTCGGGTCCTTTCTCTCTCTCTTCTCCTTCTGGGACCCCTATTATGCGAATATTATTGCATTTAATGTTGTCCCAGATGTCTCTTAGACTGTCTTCATTTCTTTTCATTCTTTTTTCTTTATTCCGTTCCACAGCAGTGAATTCCACCATTCTGTCTTGCAGGTCATTTATCCGTTCTTCTGCCTCAGTTATTCTACTATTGATTCCTTCTAGTGTATTTTTCATTTCAGTTACTGTATTGTTCATCTCTGTTTGCTCCTTAATTCTTCTAGGTCTTTGTTAAACATTTCTTGCATCTTCTCAGTCTTTGCCTCCATTCTTTTTCTGAGGTCCTGGATCATCTTCACTATCATCATTCTGAATTCTTTTTCTGGAAAGTTGCCTATCTCCACTTCATGTAGTTGTTTTTCTGGGGTTTTATTTTGTTCCTTCACCTGGTACATAGCCCTCTGCCTTTTCATCTTGTCTATCTTTCTGTGTATGTAGTTTTTGTTCCACAGGCTGCAGGATTGTAGTTCTTCTTGCTTCTGCTCTCTGTTCTCTTTTTTTCTCATTGAAATTTGTGCAAGCATAGCTTATTAAAATTTTTATAGGAGAGTTCCACTATTTTAATTGTATTTTTTTATTTTTATTTTATTTTATTTTTTTATACAGCAGGTTCTTATTAGTTATCTACTTTGTACATATTAGTGTGTACCTGTCAATCCCAATGTTCCAATTCATCCCACCCCCACCCCCACGTCCCACATTCCCCCCTTGGTGTCCATACATTTGTTATCTACGTCTGTGTCTCTACTTCTGACTTGCAAACCGGTTCATCTGTACCATTTTTCTACATTCCACATATATGCGTTAATATGCGATATTTGTATGTCTCTTCTGACTTACTTCAAGGGAGTTCCACTATTTAAAGCAGAATATACAACTCTTGTTTTTCCTTTACCTTATTATAAGCCAAACTGTTCACCAATGTTGTATGTTTTAGGCATGATTGAACATGGTCTCAGTGATAGTTCTCAATATAGACCCCGGAAGAGTATGTCTGAAGATGTTGGGCTTCAAGAAAGTAATCCCGCTGAAGATGAGTTTGTTTCTATGCCTGCTCCTGACATTTCAAATACCAACTTGGAAAGTGTTGAGAAAATCATGATGAGAAACCATGGAAGAGATGCTCCCATCAAGACTGAAGAGCCTTTGTTCCAGGTAGATGATGACAGCAGTGAAGGACAGGAACCCAATGACAGCAATCAATATTTGAAACCTCCTTCTCGCCCATCTCCAGAGTCTTCAGAAAGTGACTGGGAGACCTTGGATCCTAGTGTCTTAGAGGACTCCTCCTTGAAAGAAAGAGAACAGGTGGGATCAGAACAGACAAACTCATTTCCAAAGGACTCTTTGCCCTCAGACAGTCCTCCGATTACTGTACAACCTCAAGCTAACACAGGCCAGGTAGTCCTGATACCAGGGCTAATTTCCGGTTTGGAAGAGGACCAGTATGGCATGCCCCTGGCCATCTTCACAAAGGTACGGTTTAAAATGCTTTATTAAGGCCCTTAAGGATATAACAGAATCCTTTTAGAATTTAACTTTTAGTGTTAAACACATTTTCAGTCTGAAAATTTTTCTTTGACTTTAAAATACACAGTGCTTTGGCATCTGTGACCATAGTGTAAGGCTACAGAGAATTAATTCAGGGGATTTTGAGGTCACCAATCACTGTATTTGGTCTGTTTTTAATTATTCAGGTTTATCTTTGGTGGGGGAGGAGGCAGTCTTGATTACATTAAATGAATGTATATTAAAATACAACAATTCCAAAAGCTACAAAAAAGCTTAGATGGCTAACTTAAATTTTAGTACCCCTCATAGATATTATATAGTGTTTTGGTTAACTTGCCCTAAAAAGTATTTTTTAATTTTTTTATGAAAAAAACATTCAAAATGCATTTATGATTTAACTTAAACACACGTAGTAAATCTAATTGAATCTTTGAGCCAACATCTTATGTCCTAGGATATCATTTCTTAATGTCAGGAATATTTTAGGATTCTGGAAGTGACATTTGGGTTCTTTTGATTTTTCATTCTACTCAGGAGAAACTCCTTATTTTATTGCCATTCATGAATTAGTTTTCAAAATGGAGCAGAAGAAAAAAAATCCCCCTTTTTTTTTAAAAAATAAAATTTATTTATTTATTTATGGCTGCATTGGGTTTTCACTAATGTGCGCAGGCTTCCTCTAGTTGCAGCGAGCAGGGGCTATTCTTCATTGTGGTGCGTGGGTTTCTCATTGCGGTGGGTTCTCTTGCTGCGGAGCATGGGCTCTAAGTGCGCGGCCTTCAGTAGTTGTGGCAGGCGGGCTTAGTTGTTCCATGCTATGTGAAATCTTCTCGGATCAGGAATCGAACCAGTGTCTCCTGTATAGGCAAGTGGATTCTGAACCACTGTGCCACCAGCGAAGTCCCCCATTTCATTTTTTAGTCAAAAAGTATTTATTGCCTTCCTATGTGCTAGGCTCATACTGGGTTCTAAATTCTTGCAACCATGGTCTTGCTATCTACCATGAAAGACAGATACATCTGTCCAGTAACTAGAGCAATGTTTTATGTTTTCTCTAAGTACCTTCCTTTATGCCTGAAGTAAAAGAACTTGGATAGTATTGACTTGAACATGTATTTCCACTATATGATAAATTCTTTCTGGGTGTATTCAGTTTTACAAATAAGTACTTGCCCCAAGTCAGTGTTGCTGAATAGTTAACAGAAAATGCTGTCTTTGTTCATTTTGTGACCTGTTAGAGGATGCTGAAATTATCTTAATTGGTTTCATGATCGAACTAATGCACATTTTCTTAAAACTGGGATTCAGGAGCCTGGGGAGAAAACTCAGGGCTCTCAAACTACTGAGTATACTCAATAGACACAAATTGTGGGTTTTCTGAATTCATATGTGAGTGTCATGACTGCCTATACTTTTTGGAGCCCTTACTTTGCTGCTTCACCCACCCACTCTAATTTATATCACTGTGGAGATATCAAGAGGGAGGGATTTTGTTTTTGTCTGCCAGGTTGCTGAATTAAAGCAATGTTAACGTGTTCTGTGTGCTGTTAAGAAACTGTTTGGCAGAATATTCTTTTTGTGTCCATTATACCAGTACTGAATATATGATGGGCTTACCACCATCATTATGGTAAATTAAACTTTTTTTTGGTTTTATGTTTTATTGTGTGATGATTTAAATCTAACTTGTTTAATCACAGTTTCAAATACAATCGCTGATTCTTTCATGTCAGTAGCTTTCAAATATGGAATATACTTAAAAGTGAATTGTCTCTAGGCTTTTTTTTTCTCTTGAAGATGTTAAAAATACTTGTACAGAAGAACTAGGTTAAAAAGCATATTTTAAAAAATATATTTTATTTATTTATTTATTTTTGGCTGTGTTGGGTCTTCGTTGCCGCACATGGGGTTTCTTTATTTGTGGCGAGCAGGGGCTACTCTTTGTTGTGGTGTGCGGGCTTCTCAATGCAGTGGCTTCTCTTGTTGAGGAGCACGGGCTCTAGGTGCATGGGCTCAGTAGTTGTGGCTCACGGGCTCTGGAGTGCAGGCTCAGTAGTTGTGGCACACGGGCTTAGTTGCTCTGTGGCATGTGGGATCTTCCCGGACCAGGGCTCAAACCTGTGTCCCCTGCATTGGCAGGAGGATTCTTAACCACTGCACCACCAGGGATGCCCACAATTTGCAACTGTTTTAGTAAAAAAATATATGAAAGAATTAAAAGTATATGTAGTTGGAAACCAAAATTTTTTTCTGCCATATGTATTAAACTGCTTTATGTATTGCTTCTGAGTTTATATTTGGCTTGCTTGCTTACAGAGTATCATATTCAAATTTAGGGAACCTACAGATAACTTGTGACTAGCTAAAAAGTAATGGATGCATGTTTTTGTTTTAATTAACTGTCACTATACTATTTTTTTTCCTCTCAACATTATTTTTAGTTCATCCGTAATTTTGCATGAAGTCTTGTATTATTATTCCTCTGTAGTTTTCTGTTTTTGGCTCTTCTGCAGCTTGCGAATTCTGTGGATGGACATCTACATTGTTTTCAATTTCTGGCTACTACAAATAATGCTTCTATGAAATTCTTATTTGGAAATCTTGGCTGTATACATGCAAGCATTTCTTTAAGATTCAGTACCTAGAAGTGGGAATACTGGATTACAGGGAATGGGTATGTTAGCTTTACTAGAATAATTGCAAACTGTTTTCTAAAGTGGTTGTGACAGTTTCCATTCCCATAGCAGTGGTTAAGAGTTCCCATTGTTTCACATTCTTACCAACACTTGTTATTGTCAAACTTCCTAATACTTAGCCAATCTGATAGTATCTTCTGGCTCTTAGTTTGTAATTTTTTTTTCAGTAGTCACTGTTGAGGTTGAGCATCTTTTCATATTCTTCTTAACCATTTGGATTTCCCTTTGTGTAGTAATTGTTCAAAGCTTCTGGGTTGTTTCCCTTGTTGTCACTGATTTGTGGGACTTAAAGCTCTGTAGTTTTGGCTTTCACATTTTGGGTTTTATCTACCTGGAATTAATTTTTGTGTATGGTTGAGAAAGGGAGTCTGTCTCTGTGTTTTTTGTTATTTCATTGGTGTATCTGTCTATCCCTGCGTCAGTCCTGCATTGTGTTAATTACCATGTATGTTGAGTCAGACAGAGATTCCCCTCTTGCTATTGTTCTTCAAGAGTTTCTTAGCCCTTTGCATTTCCACATTAATTTTAGGATCAACTTAAGTTCTCACTCACACAGGTTGAGATTTTGAGAGATTACCTTTAAACGCTAGATAAAATTTTGGAGAGAACTGACATCCCTGCAGTATGGAGGCTTCCAGTTCATGAACACGCTTATCATCCCTGAACAGAGGAGAGATGAGAAAATGGCAGTTGGTCCTGATGGCACTGTAGCCCTTCCCAAGTCGCAGTGGAGAAGGCACTATGCTTTTGCAGCTCTCTAGCAGATCAGCTCACAACAGGTTTGCCAGATTTACCAAGCTGAGGTGTGTTTTTTGATGTTATTTGTTTTTTAGTTTTAATTGTGGTTTAAAAAAAAAAACATAAGATTTATCTTTACCATTTTTTAAAAATTTATTTTTATTTTTTTATTTTTGGCTGCATTGGGTCTTTATTGTCCGCGGGCTTTCTCTAGTTGCGGTGAGCAGGGGCTACTCTTCGTTGCGGTGCGTGGGCTTCTCATTGCGGTGGCTTCTCTTGTGGAGCCTGGGCTCTAGGGACATGGACTTCAGTAGTTGTGACATGTGGGCTCAGTAGTTGTGGCTCACAGGCTCTAGAGCTCAGGCTTTAGTACTTGCGGTGCATGGGCTTAGTTGCTTTGCGGTATGTGGGATCTTCCCAGACCAGGGCTCAAACCCGTGTCCCCTGCATTGGCCGGCGGATTCTTAACCAGTGCGCCACGAGGGAAGCCCCGTCTCTACCATTTTTTAAAAAAATTAATCAATTAATTTATTTATTTTTGGCTGTGTTGTGTCTTCGTTTCTGTGTGAGGGCTTTCTCTAGTTGTGGTAAGCGGGGGCCACTCTTCATCGCGGTGTGCGGGCCTCTCACTATTGCAGCCTCTCCTGTTGTGGAGCACAGGCTCCAGACGCGCAGGCTCAGAAGTTGTGGTTCACGGGCCTAGTTGCTCCGTGGCATGTGGGATCTTCCCAGACCAGGGCTCGGACCTGTGTCCCCTGCATTAGCAGACAGATTCTCCACCACTGTGCCACCAGGGAAGCCCATCTCTACCATTTTTAAATGCACAATTCAGTGGTGTTAAGTGTATTCTCATGGTTGTACTACAGATGTATAGAACTTTCTCACCTTGCAAAACTGAAACTCTATAACCTTTAAACCAGAACTCCCCATTCCCCCCTCACCCCAGCCCTTGGCACCCATCATTGTTTCCATGAACTTGACTACTTTAAAATACCTTACATAGGGCTTCCCTGGTGGCGCAGTGGTTGAGAGTCCGCCTGCCGATGCAGGGGATACGGGTTCGTGCCCCGGTCCGGGAGGATCCCACATGCCGCGGAGCGGCTGGGCCCGTGAGCCACATGGCCGCTGAGCCTGCGCGTCCGGAGCCTGTGCTCCGCAATGGGAGAGGCCACAACAGTGAGAGGCCCGCGTATCGCAAAAAAAGGTTTTGGAGAGGATGCTACAGATTTGGCCCGGTTAGAAAAAAAAAAAAAAAAAAAAAAACCCTTACATAAGTGGAATCATAATACAGCATTTATCTTTTTGTGACTGTCCTCTTTCAGTTAACATAATGTCCTCAAGTTTCATCCATGTTGTAGCATATGATAGAATTTCCTTCCTCCTCAAGGCTGAACAATATTCCATTGTACGTATATACCACATTTTCTTTATCCATTTATCCATCGATGGACGTATGGGTTGCTTCTACATTTTGGCTGTTTTGAGTAGTGCGGCTGTGAGTGTAGGTGTGCAAATATCTCTTCAATTTTCTTTTTTTTTTTAACCATTATATACTGCAGCTCCAAATGTGGAAGTTAAAGCATCCTAGAAAAGTGGAAAGCCATGGTGAGTTTGGCTGTAGAGGCTGCTCTATGTGAAAGTACCCAGGCTCTTGATGCCTGCCACCAGACCCTGAAGACATTTAAAAGATTTAGGCTAAATTGACCATTGTTAAAAGTAATGACAGCAAAATTTTAAGGCCATTTTGATCTACTATTTAAAATAACTTTATAAATATGTAATACTTTCACATGGTTCAATATTCAAAAGGTTCCAAAGCATATATAATAAAAAGTCTCTCTCATTCCATACCCTGCTATTCAGTTGCTCTCTCCAGAGGCAACCAACCTTATCTATATCTTTTTTTTTTTTTTAAGGAAAATATTTGTTGGAGATGAACTTCATCATTTGCTGCAGTGTGTTCCATCATATAGAAGAACATTTATTCATTGCCCTGTTCATGAATAGTTAGGGTTCCTGTCTTTTGCACTGATAAGCAATGCTGCAATAAATAACTTTTTACAAATCTCACACATGAACAGATGTATCTGTAGGATAAATTACAAGAAGTAAAATGTTGGGTCAAAGAATATATGTATGTATAAGATTTTAGGGAATTTTTTTCATATTTTTAAAAAGCTTTGAACTATTGATTTTTTTAAAAAAACACATTCTTAGTTTTCATGCTGTTATAGACTTAGCCAAGAATTCCACTGTTGACGGTAGACTTTTCTTCTCTAACAGAATCAATTATGAAATGCAGTACTATGAGCAATTAAATCAATCTTTGTAAAAATTGGCAGTTCTGAGAGTGCCTTTATCAAGAAGGATTCTCAGCCCTAGTTGGGGGAGTAGGGTATTCTGGGGTCCGTATCAAGTTTGAAAGAGCGTTCGATATTGTAGTATTTATGTTTAGAAACAGGTAGTTGGGGAGCGGGGAGCCTGTTGTTTTTAATACATAGCACACAAAGTAAAGCATGACCTGTGAGCCTTGCACCAGCTGTTTGAGTAATTTGGCCTAAGGACCAGGAATCCTTTCCACTGTTAGTCACAAGAGGGTGTGGGTTGAGAAGCACTGTATACTGAGTCTGTCTAATGCATAGACATAGATTTATTTTTGCTGCTTCTATTAGTTGGCGTTTTGTAGAGCAGAGGAAGGCACTGTCAAGAAGAAGAATAAAACCAGGTTTCTAGACATATATTCCAACTTTTGGAAGTCTTCTTTCATGTTAAGTATATAACAACCAGCTGTGAGGTACAAGGCAGATGGTAGATGCACGGAAGGACATGCAGTAGCAGAAGGGGTGTCTCCTGCCCTCTGAGAAATTTGTCTCATGAGGGAAACAAGACACTATCCAGATAACTATAGTCAGTGTTTCTTAAAAAAAGAAGGTGAGAATAAAAAGTAAATGATTGAAACAAATTCAGGGTTTCAGCAAGTCCTCCCTCCTGCCTTCACATGCAGATTGTGCCACTAGTTGGAAATCTATCTTGATATAGAATCTTTCAGCAGAAATTCCATTTCCTCCTTCAGTGCATCACTCCAGTGCTAACACCTTTATTTTCAGGATATAGGCTGCTTTCTGTACCCTTAACTCCCTGCTGTGGCTTGGTGGTTAAAGTATAATTTTCAGGGCAATGGTATTTTCAAATGCAATTCAAATGGAAAGTAATTAAATACACTACTGCCACTGTCATTTGTGCTTTAAACATTTAGTAGCAAGTGTCTTGAAATACTGCTGCATAATTTTAAACAATAGGACAGTAAAATAATTGCTATGCAGGTTTGCTATTCTTATAATAGTACTTTGCTGGTTATGTGCAAATGCATGTGTTTTAAAATTTTACTGGAAGAACAAACAGCTTTCTAGTAAACAACATACTTTTTAATGGGCTTAATTCTTCATTTCCTAAATGAAAAAAAATTTGGTTTCTTAGTTACAGTGGAGGCTTTTAAGTTGAACTGAGGAACAAAGTGGTCAAGTAAGACAACCTTCATGGTAGACCATTTTGCCAAGATTGACCATTCATGCGGACCTATGGTTATTATTGGAATATTATTGTATTGAGTCAAAGATCAACTGTGTTAGGAATGGTGTGGGGTTGGGGAAAGGTGGGGAGTTTGTTTTCCTACTATTAGCTCTCTAGGCTTGAGGAGAGACGGGCTGTTCCATTACTTTTCTAATATTTTCTATTACTCTTGTAATTCAGGGATATCTGTGTTTGCCTTATATGGCATTGCAGCAGCATCATCTTCTCTCTGATGTCACCATTCGAGGATTTGTTGCTGGAGCTACTAACATCCTTTTTCGACAACAGAAACACCTCAGTGATGCCATTGTGGAAGTAGGTTACATATGAGTATGGGTCCTTGACACCGCTGGTCTGTTTTCCTTCTTTCTTTTTGTTTTTCTTTTTTTTTTACTGTCTTTATTGGAGTATAGTTGCTTTACAATGGTGTGTTAGTTTCTGCTGTACAACAAAGTGAATCAGCTATATATATACATATATCCACATTTCTCCTCCCTCTTGCATCTCCCTCCCTCCCACCCTCCCTGTCCCACCCCTCTAGGTGGTCACAAAGCACTGAGCACTGATCACCGATCACAAAGCACTGATCTCCCTGTGCCATGTGGCTGCTTCCCACTAGATACCTATTTTACATTTGGTAGTATATATATGTCCATGCCACTCTCTCACTCCATCCCAGCTTACCCTTCCCCCTCCCCGTGTCCTCAAGTCCATTCTCTACATCTGTGTCTTTATTCCTGTCCTGCCCCTAGGTTCTTCAGAATCTTTTTTCTTTTTCTTTAGATTCCATATATATGTGTTAGCATACGGTATTTGTTTTTCTCTTTCTGATTCCTTCTTTCTTAATTGGAATTTGGGGCATAGTAATAATACTAATCGTGGTAATAATTGCTTCCTTTGCCAGGCATCCTAAGCGCCTTAGGTATATGAACTGGTCTGGTTTTCATAACAACCTTTGAAATAGGCATTGTTACTATCTGTATTACACTTGCAGAAGCTAAGGAACAGAGAGATCAGACAGCTACTAACTGGATGAGCCAGGATTCCTACCTAGGCAATCTGGTCCTACTACAGTCTCACAATTAAGATGTGTTTATCATATAAATATTTTAAATACTTCTAGCTTGTTTAATATGCCCCGATATCAAGAGGAAGGAACTAGAGATAAATATTTGACATCTTATTATTATATAAGAAATTTAAATAATTTGTTCAATTTTACAATTAAAGTAATTTTTACAATGCGTGAGGGTGATTTCGGCGACCCTAAGGTTTTTGTAGTTTCTAACAGAAAGTACTAGAATGTGCTTCCTGGGAAAACGTTTATAATACAATAAATGAAAAATCTGGGATTCAAAGCTATATGTATCCCAATTTTGAGGGAGAAAAATACGTATACTTGCCAAGGCAGGAGGATACAGATGGGAGGACCACAGAGTTTTCTCAACACTATTGGTTACATTCTAGCTCTGAAGTTGGTTGGCAAGTTCATGGGTATTTGTTTTATTATTATACTTTAAAACTAACCTGTAAGTTACATATATTTCTTACTGTATCAAGTATTACATAATAAAACTATTCCAAAGCATCTGTGCAATCAAAGGAAAAATTTTTAGGAATTATATTTAATTGTATTCATTTCTGTTTGTATGAAAAAGGTGATTTTAACTATACATTTCTATATTTTCCAAAATATTTAGTCAATGTGAGTTACTTTTATAATTCAAGATGAAATATTTATGCATATATTTTCTAAAGACAGAAAAGGAGCATTTTTAAACTAGTTAAAGGAAAAAAAACTTCAGTGTAAAAAACCTGTCTCTTTGTTAGGCTCACCTTTTGAGAATGCTGTTATTCATATTTTTTATTTCCAGCTCCAACTTCCCAGTAGTTACTCTTTAAAGTGTGGCATATGGGTATCTGCGTGAATGCCCAGCCTCTGACTTATACCCGGGTACCCTCTAGGTGGAAGAAGCTCTGATCCAGATCCATGATCCAGAACTCAGGAAGCTGCTTAACCCAACCACTGCAGACCTAAGGTTCGCAGATTACCTAGTGAGGCATGTGACCGAGAACCGGGATGATGTCTTCCTGGATGGCACAGGCTGGGAGGGAGGTGACGAATGGATTCGAGCCCAGTTTGCAGTCTACATCCATGCACTGCTGGCCGCCACACTGCAGTTAGGTAAGGAGCTCACAGCCTCT
This sequence comes from Lipotes vexillifer, assembly GCF_000442215.2. Taxonomy (NCBI): domain Eukaryota; kingdom Metazoa; phylum Chordata; class Mammalia; order Artiodactyla; family Lipotidae; genus Lipotes; species Lipotes vexillifer. The sequence continues at coordinate 68,337 of NW_006772344.1, forward strand.
TTCTCATTTTGTAACTCTTACGATGTTTTGAATTGCAAAAGAAACAAGTTTATGAAAAATTACCTGTCACTCCCTCATACAGACTTAACGACTCTTTGCATTTTGAGTACTTGATATCCTTCTAGACCTTTTTCTAAGCCTGTGTTTTGGATTTTAGTTTTGTGGTATTTGTGGTAGTCCTTTTACAAACATGGATCCTGTTTTTCATGTTTTTTATAACTTAGTTTTTCTTTATAATAGAAACATAAACATATTCTCAAGAGAGTAAATGCAGATTTTCATCACTTTTTACATGGCTCCTTAGTATTCCACCATATGGAAGGATATATCAGTATTTGAGTGCTATTTATAAACACTGCTTACATGTTAAGATATATAATGGGTGAAAAGAGAAATATAAAAAATAGAAATCATTGAAAATCACATTCTGAATGATTAGACCTTCAAATTTATCCCCCATTGTGAGAAATTTTATCCCTATTAAGTGGTTAAAATGGAACAGGCAAACATAGAATCACTGCTGAGTTAAAATTATCTCATTCCCTATGGAAAAGAATATATACAAGGAGAAAATGAAGCTCTGCAATGAGCTCTCATGCCATGGACACCTACCACCCTGGACACTTAGCATGTATTTGGTAGCTTTGGTGGTGGTGGTGTTAAAAGAGTATAGAGCTTTTGTTTTTCCTTCTTTTCAATTATCCAACTATTTCATAGTTGCTTTTTTAAAAAATGTAGTGGAATCCACATAACCTAAAATTTACCATCGTAACCATTTATGAGTGTATCGTTCCACAGTGACATTAAGTACCTTCACATTGTTGTGTTAGTAGATTTTTAAATCAACCTCACTACTGCCAGCTCCCAGGTTAGTTCTTCACATAATATATATAGTTTTAAACCCAGGCTTCGGGCATGTTCTTCATTTGTTAGGAAAGCTAACGGAGTGACTGCTTATTTGCTAATGGGATTTTTTTTTGAGTGTCTGCCTCTTCTATAGCTGGAGCAGCTGAGACCCCAAAATTAAGTCCTCTAACCCAGAATCATTCAGTTTATCTAGTAAGAAAACCCAAGTCTCCACCAGCCATGTAGCTTCCTGAGTAATTAATTTACTTTTTAAAAATATTTGCCCGGGTAGCTGAGTACTGAGTAATACATAGTAGCTAACTTTGGGGAGGAACATTTAACATGTGCAGCACCCCCTTTTTTGAGCACTTAACATCTGCTAACTCATTTCATCCTCCCAGCAATCCTAGAGGTAGATAGTGTGTCATCCTCATTTTACAGAAGAGAAAGTGAGGCATAGAGAGGTGAAATAGTTTGCTCTTCCACCTGGTAAGAGGCTGAGCTGGGACTTCAGCCTAAGAAGTCTGGCTCAGGCCCAAGCTCTTAAAGGAAATTCAGTCCAATGAGCTGTTTGAGGAGTATGTTCTTAAAAGAACTTCCTTATGCTGCATACAGAACCGTGTTATGTCCTTCTCTTCCTCTCCCAGCAAAAATAGTCACATGTTTCACCCTCAGAGCAAGCAACTTGAAGTTAACATATGAAGCAATAGCCATTTGAATCAGTCTTCGAAACTTTTCTATTCTTCCAAGTAGAAGAAACGCTCCGCATTGAAGCTTCGCCTCGATAGTGATAAAGCCAAAAAGTTTTAGCATTGAATATATGAAAATCTCCTTGTTATTTTAAGTATTTTGACTGTGAAATGCATGGAAACTCAAGAGTAAGTTTCACTGAATAGTGAGGCAAAGAAAAGTAAATAGTGTCTAAAAAGAACCAATTAATGTATTCTTTCTAATTGCCTTTCTTAGAAAAATGGCATTTGTGAAAAGATGAAAAGATACCCTAATTGCCTGCTCCATGTGTATACATCAGTATGTTTAACCCACTGTCCAGCCTGTAGATTTTAATAAATAATACTATGCCTCCTTACCTTGGTAAGGAGAACTTGGAAATATTTTGGAGTTTTAAGGAACCTTAGAAAATATTTGGCTCAACCCCCTTATTTTCTAGTAAGAAAAAGTGAGTAAGTGACTTACCAAAGGCCACATCGCTTCGTAACAGGATTTCTGGAATTAGACCCAAGATTCCTGACATCTGGTAGGCTGTCTCCCCAAGAAAGCAGGGGGACAGGGAGGCTAAAGCCATTTCTTTACTGGTTTAGGTTATTAATCTTTACATCCCTGACTGGCTACAGTCCAGCTCAACTTTCAAATATTTACTTGACAGATAATGAAAAGATCTTATCAGACTATGGGACGACCTTTGTTACAGCATGGAAGAACACTCACAACTACAGGGTCTGGAACAGCAACAAGCATCCAGCACTTGCAGAAATAAATCCGAAGTAAGCAATCCTCTGAAGGTTGATAGAGGTGGTTCACTTTCTAAGTGTGCCCCAACATAAAGAAAATCATATCTTAACTCTGATGATATTGTGAATATCTTCAAGAATCTCCCTGAGTAGATTTTTATAAAAAGGCTCCCAAGTACAGAGAAGCAGCTGAAAACTGCTTCCCTATTCACACTTCTTACCCACAAAGCACAAGGCATTTTGGAAGCACTAACATTTCTCCCAGCTTCCAGCGTGATTTGGAGACAAAATCCTGGCCTGTGAGGATCCTCCTACCTCATGGTTCTTCTCTCCCTTTCCCTGGATCTCTGCCTCAGCAGAATGGTCAAACAAGACAGAACCCTTGAGGGAAATAGCACTGGTTAAAACTGAGAGGTTATTTTATTTTTATTTTTTTAAACTGAGAGGTTATTTTAAAATATGAAGTGTGAACAACTAAACTTAATATTTGAACTCCTAGATTTGCAGTCAAATCTGATGCAGTTTCCACATCAGATTCTAGATCCAACAAAATTTAATACCTGTCACAGTGTCGACTGCTGGGCAAAGACTTTATCCCATGTAAAAGACATTTAAACATGCTGGGGAGTGGGGCCATTAAGAAATAATACTGTGTGAATGGCAGAGTAGCGCCTAAGGAGATCAATTAATAAAATGCGTACATCTTCGAAACTTCTTTTCTAAATTAAAAAATATAATTTTTTATGTACAATACAAGTATACGCTGAATGTTTGTTTTCATTTGTATTTTAAACTCTACTTGTCGGTGAGAATCTGACAAAAATTAACTTAGTACTGATTACCATATTATTTGGGAACTATGGTAAACTTAGCTCAACTGGGGATGTGATTTAAGTGGTGCTACAAACACAAAACCCAGGAATTATGTCATAGTAACTTGCAGAAGCATCTGTAAGGAAGCAGGGTTTGGGAGAACGTGTCCGCCAATGCTTTGTACCTATCAAGAACAATGACTAGGTTCAGGACCGATTTTGGGGAATTTAATCCTCATACTGGGCTGTAGCAGAAACCTATGTTGCCATTTGGGTGTGGTAAAAACATAGAGAATTAAAAGGCACAAGCGTTTTAATGGTATTAAATGAAAGGACTAAGAGTTCAGAGTTTTCTGCCTCACTAACCACAAGGTCTGTGCTAAAGAGTAATAAGGAGAAACAGATGTGAGTTGGTTTGCCTGGCGGCGCTCCTTGTGGTAGTGCTGGGGGAGTGACCGTTCATACTTCGGTCTCCTCCGCGGTACTCTGACCCCTTAGCCTGGTCAGATCTTTACACAGCCCCTGCGTCTGCTGTAGTGCCTTTAACTTGAAGCAGCTCTGACAGATTGTGTTGCAGGTCCATATGAGGATTCGCTGGAATGTGTTTTAAAGGAATGTAAAAACAATACTTTTTAAAAAATGTAAATAAATTGCGGTTACTTAGATTGAGGAGAAGGCTGAAGAAAAGGACCAGAAAAAAAAAAGGTAGGGAAATTATGCAGATATGACCATCAGCAGATTTTCAGTATTTTCACCAAATTCAAAACAAGAAATGAGTCTTCAACTGTCACCAGGGGGTATCATTTGGAAATACTCAAAACTAAATGTAAGGTTTGAGATCTATGAAACCCTTTCTTCAACTCCTAAAGATCAGAGAAGGTAGTCCTATGACTTCCCTTAAAAGCAGCAGGCATGTTTCATCCTTTAAGCACAGCGTTTGCAGGAATAGAGAATGATGAACTAATCTCTCAATTCTTTCCAACCAGAGATTCAGAAATCCAGAAAAAGAGGGGTTGTTAACGTATGCTTAATATGGGCAATATATCAATTTGTTTTCATTTGAAAAGCCATAAATAACATTTTGATATTTCAGTCAGTGGCCAGGGTCACTTTCTTTGTTAGATATTGACAGAGAGACCCCTGTGTATGAGATAAGAATTTGAGTATTTATTGATGCCTTGTTTTATAGTGTAAAGTTGATCAGGTTGCCTGATTTTAAAATGTCGGTGCTTGTGCCCCACCCCAGACCAGGTAACTCAGAACATTAGGGCAGCACTAACACAAACCATCCCCACCCAAGGAAAAAAGCACACCTATTTTACAAGCAAGGACATAAGCTCAGAGGGACTTACATCACTATAAGTGGAGAGCTGTGATCAAAGCCCTGTTTCCTATATCGCATTTGGAGCACTGCCACCCGGCTGAGTCACCCCTGCGAGGGAGGTTTCCTGATTCTTCCATGTGATAACTGTGTTGCAGCTTTATTGGTGAAATACTCATAGTCTAAACTCAAACTTTGTTTTACAGCCATCCTTTCCAAGGCCAGTATTCAGTGTCAGACATGAAGTTAAGATTCTCACAGTGAGTATTTAGGGAAAATACTAGGAACAGTCTTAAACGTCTGAATTTATGCCATGTGTTTCATTGCTAATTGGGAATTGTTTTTCTCCACTTCACAGACTTGTACTTCAAATAGTAACCAAATATGTGCATAACATTCTCTAGCTCAGCAGTGTGTATGTTTCAAAGTGAAAACACTGCTGTTTCATGGAGAATGGTGTGAACTAATAGCCAGATTTGCCATTTTTATTCTGGTGAAGTTACTTTAGCATATTGTGACTGTAGGAAGAGTTAAGCATACATCCTTATGCCCTTACCACTTTTTGGCTTATCTGCATATTCTTTTAGTGTTTTCTGAAAATTCACATGCTTAAAATGTTAGTAAATTAATTGATGCATAACAAATAATGAATTATTTAGCTTCTTTTCTCAGTACTGATTTGGGGGATGGTTATGGAGTGGTGAATGTATACCTGAGAGATTTTTAAAAATTGTACTTAACATTTCTCTCCTTTACTCAGTTCTGTTCAAAACAGTGAACGTGGCAAAAAACTTGGAAACGTCATGGTCACAACGAGTCGGAATGTTGTGCAAACAGGAAAAGCTGTTGGTAAGGATGTCTTGGGCAGGAACAGATTGGAATCATAACACATCTCTTCTCTATCCTCAATATGTCATTGATAAAAACATAAAGTTGTAGAGATCTGTGTCTCACATAATAATGCAAGATGGTCGAATACAGAGGTTTTTGTTTTAAATTTTGGCCTTATTCATTAAAACAATTCTTGTGGCACTAGATGATGTCAAACCAAGTTTAGCAAATTTTGTCCCCTCTGTTACCAGGATTCAAGCTTCTCTGGAGTTTTCCCTCCATTCCCTGAGCTGCCCACAGTTCTTTTTATTTATTTATTTTTGGCTGCACGCGGGCTTTCTTTAGTTGCGGCCAGCAGGGGCTACTCTTCGTTGCAGTGCGCGGGCTTCTCATTGCGGTGGCTTCTTGTTGCGGAGCATGGTGGCTTCTTGTTGCGGAGCACGGGCTCTAGGCGCACGGGCTTCATTAGTTGTGGGTCACGGGCTCTAGAGCACAGGCTCAGTAGTTGTGGCTCACGGGCTTAGTTTCTCCGCGGCATGTGGGATCTTCCCCAGACCAGGGCTCGAACCCATGTCCCCTGCATTGGCAGGCGGTTTTCCAACCACTGTGCCACCAGGGAAGTCCCAGCCCACAGTTCTTTATAAATAGTAGAGAGCCATAATAATAAAGTAGACATTAGGAGCTGCCGTCTTTTAAGGTAGTATCACACAATAAAGAAGATCAGTGAAACCAACAGTTGTTTTTATGAAAAAATCAACATTAGTGAAACCTTTTAGACTAATAAAGAGAAAAAGAAAATACAAATTACCAGTATTGGGCATGAAAGAGGGGACACCACTGTAGATCTTACAGAAATTAAAAGGATAATAAGAATATTGTGAATAATTTTATGCCAATTTTTCAACAACTTAGGTAAAATCTACAATTTTCTTGAAAGACTCAAATCGCCAAAACCAGTGCAGTAAAGAAAATAGAAAATCTGAATAGCCCTATATCTATTAAATAAGTTGAATTAAAATTTAAAAGCTTGCCACAAGGTTTTAAATATAATCTAAACACAGATGGCTTCACTTATGAATTTTATCAAACATTTAAGGAATAATGCTACTGTTATACAAACTCTTTCAGAAAGTAGTGGTTGAGGTAATACTCCCCAACTCATTTACTGATACCAAAGCCAGACAAATGGTAGCATGCTGTTGTATACACCCTTCTGTACCTTTTTTCACTTAAAATATTTTGAAGATTATTCCATATCCTTTCTAAAGAAACTTCTTGTTCCCTCTTTTCTATATTTTTAACTTATTATTTTTATATTATTTCAAACTTAAATTGTGCAACAGTGTACAAGGAACTCCCAGTTATCTCAGATTCACTGATTATTTACATTTGACTGTGTTTGCTTTGTCATATCATTATTGAAAATAGGACCCGTCTCCTTTCTTAGCTCCTGAGAGAACTTGGCTAACCCTTACTGAACACAACTCAAAAGCCCCAGAACTAAGTGATCTCTGTGCAGGGGTCCTCGTAGCTCTAACGTCCTGTATATCCAGAGATAGACAGGGTGAGAGAACTACTCCACACACTCGTCTTAGAAGAGAAACAAGGCACATGGCCCCATCACTATGGAAAAGTAGGGAAATTCTACTTCATCATAGTTATATGATGTCAGTTGTTAGTTAATTTTTAGTGATGCTGCTGATATTTAAATTCTAAGGCCTATTCTCTTCTTCCACACTCCCTTCTTCAAGAATAGTGAGTATGGATGATTCAGCTTAAATAATTTCACTTTAACACGAGATAACGCTCTTAAAAACAAAACAGACCTCAGGCAGATAGAGCTCTGTCTGTCTTCATTTGATGCAACATCATTTTAGATGACAAAAACAAATTTCCCTAAGCAGCCTATCAACTCTTCCCTGCAGGTGGTTTTTAGTTATCAACTTGGATTTAGGGTACAGAGAGCTCATAGGACTTTTTCAGCTCTCTAAGTCATTCTGCTACACAGCCAGTGCTGAGAACCACTGGCCTGGCACAGTGGGTATTAAGGAAAGAGTTTGCTCAAGATTTTCAAAATGCTTAGGAGAGCAGGGTCTTACACCCTGGCATTATCCAGGTTCCTCTTAGACATTCCCATGGTAAGGGATTATTTTGAAACTGGAAGTGTAAATGGTATTTTAGTAACTGTTAACATATCGGTTGTAGTTAATTAACATTTATTAATTAACATTGGTTTTTCAGTGTCTCTTAACAAAAATGAAGACATTTTTCCTTTTGTTTTTCCCCTTCTTTCCATTCAGGCCAGTCAGTTGGAGGAGCTTTTTCCAGTGCAAAGACAGCCATGTCTTCATGGCTTTCTACTTTCACCAGTTCCACTCCACAGAGTCTCACTGAGCTGCCTGACGGGAAACCCTGAGCAGAGCAAGCCACCCAGAAGCTGCTGTCGCTTTCTTAGGTTTAAGCGTCCCCTGTCTGTCTGCTGCTCCCAGACTGTTCCTCTTCATCGACCACAGGTCCACAGCAGGGACCAATAGGTCGAACTGTTTACAGGGACGGTTGCCCTCTGTGTAAATGAATGTCACGGGATGCTGAAAAGACGAAACCACAAGCATAGCAGGGACGGCTTCCCAGGTTGGGGTTTAAATTGACTTTTATTTTAGTCTGAGTCTGATTGAAACACAGTGAACGTTCTAATGAATTTTGAGTTCTGATATTATACATTTGTTTACTTTAGAAAAGTTTTTACTTGGTGTAGATTTTGTTCTGTTGTTGCTGTTTGAATATCCAGATGGATATTTATATGTGCTAAGATTAAGTTATATTACTATTTTAATTTCTCTAAAGTGGGCCCTGAAGTGTGCTTACATTTAACAGTAAGGGGCCATATAATCCAGCCCTTCATTATTATCTTGCTGAGTTATATGAGGATTTTTTGTTTGTTGGTTTTCTACCCACAAAACACATTTATCACTTCACTTCCTCCTGGAAACCGTGGAAGTCAGAGGTGGTAGTTCTGAGGATGGAGTGTTTTGTTTTGTGCTTTTAATTTATTCTTTCCCAATCCTAAGCACTTGCTTTGAGGTGTCAAGGAGGGTCACTGTGCTTTCTTCCTTTTCCTAATTGTTCAAGTAGATGTGCAAAGAAACAGCATGGTGACGGTTATAGCGGTGTTCAAGCAGTTTAACTGAGTGTGTATTTAGGGCAAGACTTTTAAAGATCTAGGTGTTCTACTGACTGTAGTAATGTTGCAATCTTTACATGCATTTTTTAACCCAGAGTTTGTGCCTTCTATTCTTCTTTTGAACAGTTTTCCATTGGGTGTTTACAGACTTACAGGTTTTTTCTTAGTCTTAATCTTCATAAAGCTTTTCAGGGCGCTTGGCCTTCCTACTTCCCTGATAGAAAATCCTCATGTAATCAATCTCTACCCCCTTCCAAAAGCAAGATGATCTGTAAATATTAAATAGAAATCTCATCTTGGCTCACATTTAGAAAAGCAAGAGAAGAAAACTACAACCATGACATCAGTCATGTTTCATGAAGGACACCTGGGTTCATTTTAGACACAGGTGTGCTCAGTACTGAAGATTTTTACACAACTAGACCTCATGTGGCTGCCAGGCTCAGCTCTCATTTGCTTTTCAAGGGGACTTTGGCTGGGTGTTCTCAGGGAGTACTTAGAGGCGACAGACTGCTTTTTCAGTAACAAAGGATACTTGGAAAATACATCATGAGTATAATCTACATTTGATATAAAGAGTATTGAGAAAATCGGGGACCTAATTAAGGAGGACGCTTGATTATATTTGATTTATCCTTTAAGAAATGTTTGTGTAAAAAGCACTTCTAGGGCATGTGAAATGAAACATAGGGACATAATCTAAATATCCCTAAAATTTCCAATTTGTGTTTTAACACAAGTCCTGCACACCTAAAAGCGTACTTCCCTTTGAGTATAATAACTCAAGGTAAAGGGCTTATTGTGAGAACTCTATTAATTCCACTTCTGCTAGGAAAGTTTGCTTTCTCAGGAAATACTATTTGAAGAGAAGAAAGTAGTACCAAACAAAACTTTAAAAGGTACTTTAAAGTTGCACTGAGATTAACATCTTATTGTTTTGTGAGGCTGCACTGTTGGGTAGAGTGTGATAGTGTATTGGTGCGCAGTTGCTACTCTCGACTGCCGAGCTGTTCACGGCGCTAAGAGTGCTGTGAGGGGTCAGCCAGCACGCTGCTGGTTCCTCCTTTCATTTGTATGGCTTGTGTGATTGGGGTGAATTCTCATCTCTCACTATTCAAAGAAGTCCAATCCACTTTGGAATCCCACTGAAATAAAACAAGTTACATAAAATTTAACTTTGCTTTAGAATCACTTACTCCCTATTTTATATACACCTTAATGGAACTTTCCATTCATGTTTCTGGTTAAGAGTTCAGCTCTTATTTACAGTGGTCATTTAACTGGCTTTCAACATAAAGTGAGTATTTCAGAAGACAGAACTTTTGTCTAGAATCGGTCAAAAGACCATAACTCTATTTCCTTCAGGTTCTAGAAGGTATGGGCGTCTTCAGGGAGTGCAGGCTATTACGTTGCTGCTGGGGGGCCCTGGGGCAGCCAGCACAGTTGCAGGCAGGAAGCCTGGCCCCTGGTCCCGGGAGCCTACGTGCTTCAAGTCTGGGTTCCAGGCTCCAGCCCAGCGTCCAGCCTGGAAGCAGTAGCCTCCTCCAACCACTGGCTCTGTGAGTGAAACCAACACTGGTGTGGCTGTCTTTGGACAAATCACTGGAAAAGGTGTGTACTTTGCTTGGCCACAGTGTTTTTGTCTGAGAACTGAGTGCGTTTATGTAGGCCCGAGGGAGCTATAGGGTCAGCCAGGCTTTTTCAGAGTGTGCCAGGCAACACAGACTGCATCCATAGCTTGGTGGAGACCTCGCTCCTGTCCAGGTGACTTAAAACGAGTGTTTGGAAAAAGTCCCTGGTGTGCTTTAATTCCTACTAGGCACTGTAATGACGATGGCATAGGTAAAGGAAAGAGGGTTAAAGCTGGCCCAAGTGTCCTGAGTTAAGTGAATAGGAAAAGTTGCCTGTCACAGTATGGCTTAGGGTTATTTTGCATCTGCATTTGGCTCATATAACCAGTATGAATAGTCTATCCCCAAATCTGTTAGTGATTTACTAGCCCCCAGGCCCTAAAATACAATTTTCTTCTACTTTTTGCTTTAAGAAACACAGCAGCTGTATCTTTGGGCAGCAAACCAGAGCATATGGCGTGATTTCCTCAACCTTATCTTGCTTTCCAAGTCCTGTATTAAGCATTGTTATTTTTGTTGTTGTTGTTTTTAGAATAATTTACTTAGAAAGGCAAGGAGAAAACAAATTAGGAAGGGAGAGGTAAGAAGTTGCAAAGCCGAGAGACAAGGTCCTTCAAAATCTGAATGAAAGTACTTTGAGAGCAGTATTTTGTTTTCTTTTGGTATAAATTTATTTATTTTTGGCTGTGTAGCTGCGCGCAGGCTTTCTCTAGTTGCGGCGAGCAGGGGCTACTCTTCGTTGCGGTGCGTGGGCTTCTCATTGTGGTGGCTTCTCTTGTTGCGGAGCATGGGCTCTAGGAGCACGGGCTTCAGTAGTTGTGGCACGTGGGCTCAGTAGTTGCGACTCGCAGGCTCTAGAGCACAGGCTCAGTAGTTGTGGCACTCGGGCTTAGTTGCTCTGTGGCATGTGGTATCTTCCTGGACCAGGGCTCAAGCCCATGTCCCCTGCATTGGCAGGCGGATTCTTAACCACTGTACCACCAAGGAAGCCCAAGAGCAGTATTTAATATGCTAAAGGTTATAAGAATTCTTTTATAAAGAACTTAAATTTTTTATCTGCTAGTTACGAGTTTTTTGTTGTTGTTGTTGTTGTTGTTGTTGTTGCTGTACACGGGCTTCTCACTGTTGTGGCCTCTCCCGTTGTGGAGCACAGGCTCCGGACGCGCAGGCTCAGCGGCCATGGCTCACAGGCCCAGCCGCTGTGCGGCATGTGGGATCTTCCCGGACCGGAGCATGAACCTGTGTCCCCTGCATCGGCAGGCGGACTCTCAGCCACTGTGCCACCAGGGAAGCCCACGAGTTTTAAAATGAGGCTTTAACTCTATCTCCCTGGCAGGCAGTTTTTGTTTTTAATTTGTTTTGTGGAAGTTAGAGCCAGTGGTCCTTTTCCCTGAGGCCTGGTGATGAGTTTAGGAGCACCCAGCCCTGTGAGGGGCCAGTGGACTTATCCTGAACCCCTTGAACTTTTATCTGCTTCAGCAGTTTGGGAAAGTAGCCTGTTAGGCTGGTAGCCGGTAAGTGTTGCCTGTTATTTTATCAGGGAGTTGGTTGGGACTCTTGAGATGGCATTGACATTTGCATGCTCTGATTGTTTGACCAGAGGTGGCACGTCGTTCATGGCCTTTCCACCCAGTTCTGTGGTAGCCTCTAAACACGATAGAGAACGCAGCCCTAGTTTCTAGAAGATGATTGTCATGCCGTGTAGCTCAGCGTGCCACTACGAGTTTTTTCATTCCAAGTCTTTGGACTTCATAACATTGGAATTGTTTTTTCATCATTTCCAACATTCCATAAATATTTGTCAAGGACAAAGAAAAGGAATGTGGATCTTTATTCTTCTCATATAAATAACTTTGTAAACATGACTTCCTGCTTTCATATGAAGGAGAAGAAACTAGCTTCCTTGTATGGCAGCTCCAAAACTAAAAGATTGTTGGACGTATAAGGGGTTGAATATATTTTGTAAAACGCTAATGCATTTGTATCTCTGTGCTGTTCTAAAGATTACCTTTTTACTTATATTAATTAAAGATATAGAAACTATATATTTAAATCATGTTAAATGGGACACAACTTAGGGATTTTCCTCAATCTTATTTTTCATCGGCTTCTCACACTCATATAGTATGCTGCTCAAATTTTTTTGTGTGCAATATGAATATTTGAACATTTCAGTCAGGTACTGAGCCAGAAAAGGTAATTGAAGTTTTTAGAAAACTTACGTGCTTAGAAAATATATTGTTTTCTTTAAATATTAGTAATTTATAGCTGGAAATATAGGATCAAGACTTGTTTCAGGCCACTTGATCACTGGTTCCTAAATTTAGGAAGCATATGATTAACAAGTTGGTGAAAGCATTTAGTGGGTACAGGAATAGTTTAAATACTTGAGATTAAAGGTTTTTCACAAACCCTGTTCTAAGAAAGTTTAGCTTAGAAATCTTAGAAAGTTTTCTTAGGAAGTTTAGAGCTGTGGTACATGTTTTGATTAGAAAGGTAGTTTCTTTTTGCTCTAGTAGTTTTATAATTTGTAGTAGTCTTTTGTTTCTGTTGTCATTTGTTTTTTAAAAAATGTTAAAATTATAAATCACGTCCAGTCATACTGAATTGTAAAACTTCTACTGTATCTTTATTTTAAGGAAAAATGAGAATAAAATTATCCCGTTTCTCCTGCATACAGTGGACTTGGCCTGTTTTTCTAGAAGTACCCTTCATGTTGTCAGTGTGGTTTCTGGCCTGCTTCACAGTTGGACAGAAGGGCCAGCTTCGTTTATTAGGAAACCAGCGGAACTAAAGGACTCATTGCTCGGTTTTTCTTTTTTACTCTCTCATTTTGAAAATACTTGTGGTGCTTCAGTTTGTGAGGTGGTGACCCTCGCAGCAAGAATGTTTAGTGCCTGGGGCTGCACAAAGTACAACCAAACGAAGTTTGGTCGTGCAGTAACATCTTGTCACATGCTCATGGACAGAAATCCCCAGGGGACTAGGATATTGCCCCCAAGCAACCCATTTTTCCATCCGTACTGGTGAGCTTCAGAATAACCTTGACATTTCCACTGAGGACTCCTAGCACGTTTTCACGTATGTATTTCCATGTACCGTGGTTTCCTTACAGCTGTTTTGCAAAACAGCTTCACAGAAGAAGGAGACAAATTTCTTTGCTCCCAGGAATGTGCGCTGCCTTGAGTACAGGGGTAAAGTTAAGGTACCAGTGTTCTTACGACGTGGACTGTTGCTGCCTGGAGCTGACGAGGTGACTCGGGCAGTAGAGGTCGGCACCGCCAACATCTCCCTTTTCCGAGGACCTGTTGCAGCTGCGCTTCAGGCTCTGCCGTGGTGAGGGGATGGTCCCCCATCGTCTCCCAGGTCAGAGCTGCCTTCTCTTCATTCTGATAGGATGGGAGTTGCAATGATCAAGCCTGGCAACATCTGGAAGGAGCATGATTATAGAGTCAGTTTCTTCCAAGGAACCACACTTTGTGAAGGGCTCATCTCCTCCTGTGGTAATCACAGACTTAGGGAACCGCT
>NW_006772344.1:82024-104058 GCF_000442215.2 Lipotes vexillifer
AACCGCTCTGCAGCAGGACTGATCTGTCCAAGTTCACAATCGACAAATCCCCAGCTGGCCTTCCAGTCGCGTGACCAACAGCCAACTCCAGTCGAGGCGGCTAAGGTCTAGTCATCCAGCACAGGTAACACACTTTGTATGGCTATGGATTCAGAGGCCAGGGAGTGTCTGGGGCAGGAAAGCCAGATGGTTGTGCTCTTTGCTCTTGATCCCATGTATACCTGTTTTGGAACCACTGATATCCCAGCATAACACAAAAACTAAGATTCAAATGTTTCTAAATGTATATGTTTTATCCTTCACCAGACCTGGCTTCCCTCCTGGGGCACATTGATGTGGAGGGTGGGAAAATGACGAAAGCCACTTGATAACATATTGATCATTGTTGAAGCCAGGAGATGAGTACACAGGGGTTCGCTAGACTATTCTGGTGTCATGTATGTTTGAGAATTTCCATAATGAAAAGTTTAAAACTCCTTGCTCGCCATTAAACAACTCTGCTGCTGCTGAAAAGGCTCCACCCTCTGTGTCCTCCCTGCCCGCCCCCCGGCCCCCCACCCTGGCAATACTCTCAAGTAGTTGCAGGGAATTTTGAAGCCTTCAGTCGGGCTCTCGGCATCAAATCAGTGTGTCTGCTAGTCCTCTTCTGACCTTACGTGGTTCCAGTCACTTGTCCTTGTAAAGCAGAATCTCTCTTGAGTTAGCTTTAGAATGGAAGGACTGAGAAAGAACAGAAAATAAGTTTTTGGAAAAGTTTGTTCCATCACTAAGTTCCTGCTGTTCTTCCTCAGTAACTCGTCTTCGTTCCATCTCTTTCTAACTTCACTTCCATCATTCCTGGTCTATTATGCCTGAGCCTTTATCAGTTTCTCTACTTTCAGTCCACCCTACCCCTCACACCCAGAATCATCTCCCTAAGACATTAGGGTTTTTTGTTTGTTTTTAAAACACCAATTGTACTTGAACATTTGTTACTTCTTTTTAAAAAAATTAATTAATTTATTTATTTTTGGCTGTGTTGGGTCTTCGTTTCTGTGCGAGGGCTTTCTCTAGTTGCGGCGAGCGGGGGCCACTCTTCATCGCGGTGCGCGGGCCTCTCACTATCGCGGCCTCTTGTGGAGCACAAGCTCCAGACGTGCAGGCTCAGTAGTTGTGGCTCACGGGCCTAGTTGCTCCGCGGCATGTGGGATCTTCCCAGACTAGGTCTCGAACCTGTGTCCCCTGCATTGGCAGGCAGATTCTCAACCACTGTGCCACCAGGGAAGCCCCATTAGGGTATTTTTAATTGTCCCTTTGCTGTATGGTAATCCTCCAAGTCTACTTACTGTCTACAGAATTAAATCCAGATTCCTGAATCAGGCACCAGGGTCCATCACACAGTAACATCCCAAACTTCTCTCCTGACACCCTGGCCTCCACAAGCCCTCTGGCTAAGTGACACCTTTGCTGTGGTCACGCTTTCCCTCCCCTCTAGTTGTTGGAGAAGCATTATTGAGAGAACCCCTGATAGACACTTAACTGAAGGTCAGCTCCAGCCTCTCTTGCTCTTCAAAGTCTCCCCTGGGGCTACTCGGAGTTCTTTCTAAATTACTTGGACTCAGCTTTGATTGAGCACCAGGCAAATAGTTGCTTCTTGGAGATTTTCAACTAGTAAAACTTTAAGAAAGGGACAGGCAACTTAAGTGTGAAATACACATACAGAAAAGAAACGTATACATTAAGCTTAACCAATCACACAACTAGTACCCAGGCAAGAAATAGGATATTGCCCACACCTAAAATGCGCTGCCCCTTGTGTCTCTCCCAGATCATAATTCTTCCTTCTCCAGATGTGTTTGGTTTTCTGATCTTTGAGATAATCGTTTTCTTAAAATTCAACCTCCTCCTTCCTGTGTATGTTTCCCAAACAGCATTGTTATTTTTTGTCTGTTTTTGAACTTGTATAAACTGTATCACACCATCTGTATTGTCTTTTTCTGCTTAATTTTGGTTTTAGGAGATCATTCTCTTTCACTGCTTTATCAGCTGTTCCACTGTATGACTGCACCACAGTTTATCCAGTCTGCTATGGGTGGGCGTTGGCTGTTTCTGGTTTGAAGCTAATGTGAAGAGTAGTGCTGTTCTGACCTTGTAGTAAGCATCTCCCAGTGCACCTGTGCATGTTTTCTGTAGGGTATAAATGTGGGAATGAAACTGCAGGGTCATGGGAATATGTATCTCTTCAAACTTTTTAGTTAATGCCAACCTGTTTTTCAAAGGGATGATACCATTTTACCCTCCCACCAGCAGGGAATGAGAACAACATTGTTCCACATTGTCTCCCATGCTTTGGTATCACCAGGAATTTAAATTTCTGCTGATTTGATGGGTGTAAGATGGTATCTCATTGTGGGTTTTAATTTGCATTTCCCTGCGTACAAATAAAATTGAGTGCTTTTTAATTTACTTATTGACTATTTAGATTTCCACTTTTGTGAAATGCCTATTCGTCTTTTACCCATTTTTCTGTTAGGTTATCTGTTTCTTATTTGCTTGAGTTTTAATTTTACGAGTGTGTATGTATGTGTGTATACATCAATCTATAGATAGATAGATAGATGGATTTCTGGATACTATTTCTTTGTCAATTATGTGTGTTGCAAATATTCTGTGACTTACCTTCATTCTTTATGGTCTCTTTTGATGCATAGAGTTCTTAATGTAGTCAAATTTATCTTTCCTCTTATGATTAGAGGAAATCATATCTTTTTGTGTTTTATTTAAGAAAATTTTCTCTACCTAAAGGTCATAAGGATATTCTCTATAATCTTCTAGTTTTTCAGTTTTGCCTTTCACATTTAGGGGTTTCTTCACCTGAAATTTCTTTCCCAGTCCCCACTCCCCCCCTCCCCTACCCAATATGGCTAGAAAGTTTTGGCACTTCTTATTTGGCCAAGTAAGGGCTCTATTTATTTATTATTTATTTATTGGTTTTTAAAAACCTTTTATTGAAATATAGTTGATTTACAATGTTGTGTTAGTTCTAGGTGTACAGCAAAGTGATTCAGTTTTATATATGTATATTATATATATATTATATATATATATACACACACTGCTTTTTAGATTATTTTCCATTATAGGTTATTACAAGATACTGAGTAGAGTTCCCTGTGCTATACAATAGGTTCTTGTTGGTTATCTATTTTATATATAGTAGTGTGTATATTTTAATCCCAAACTCCTAATTTATCCCACCCCTGTCCCCTTTGGTAACCTAAGTTTGTTTTCTATGTCTGTGAGTCCATTTCTGTTTTGTAAATAAGTTCATTTGTATCAGTTTTTTAGATTCCATATATAAACCATATCATATGATATTTGTCTTTCTCTTATCACTGTCACTTTTTACAAAGACGTTTTAATACCAAAACATGGGAAGAGCATAGGGTCAGAGTAAAGGAGAATCCTTTAAATCAAATTAGTAACTCTTTGTGTTGTATGAGTTTAATTTGTCCCTATGTTTCTCATTTTGTTACAGGTCCTGTGCAAAACTTTGCCTCAGCATGAGTTTTTGAAGACAGAGGAAGGAACCCAATTTTTTTTTTTTTTTTACTTTGAAGGGCTGATGTTCTCCAAGTCTAGCAATCACATAAATGTTCGGTGTGTCCGGAACTGTCCTGGGCAGCCACAAGGCCTAAGGACTTTTAGCACCGAAGCAGAGACTCACACTGGCCTCCAGAGATCCAAGATGTGCACATCTTTGGCTACTTGCCCTGGGAAGTCACTTTCAGAACTAACACATGTCCCTCACACTGCATTTTAAACCCTACCTTCTTCCCATCAAGTATTTGAGTGCCTACTGTGTACACACACAGTACATGCCACCCACATAGCAGGGGGAGAATGGACGGTTACCATAGTGGGTAAACAGGCTGGGTCAAAGGTCAGCCCAGTGTGTTTGAGCACAGCATGGTGGCCAGCTCCTTTTTGGCAGGAGTGAGTAGATGTTTCTTCCCCTGAAGGCTAAGTGATAGTTTTAGGAGTGAGGTGGGTTTCGATACAAAGGGCTTCAGGGCCTAGGAGAACAACATAGGCAAAGACTGGGAAGCAGTGAATGTTCTTTGGTGTGGCTGGAACCTAAATGGCAGGGGGGGGTGGGCAAGAGATGAGGCTGTAAGATAAGGCCATGTTTGGAAAAAGAGATACCTGTCAGCCTGGCAGAGGGGGGGTGGACTTGATCTAAAAGGGCAGGGGAAAACCTTAAAGGCTCTCCAAGGGCAAGTGGCAGGTTTGCTGCATTTGAGAAAGTTCATTCTGGGTTGGGCACCACTGCATTTGCATAGCCATTAGCTCTAGTGATGTCTCTCTGAACTCAGCAATCAACGCCTTCCTTTTCCTCAAGGGCCCAATCTCTTAACTTTGTACCAACTTTAAATCCCATTTGCCCCAAACAGTGGGCCTCAGAACAAAACTCCTATGGACCCAGCCCTCAGTCAAAAACCAGTCACCCTGATGTCACCCTGAGAACTGTTTTCCTTTGATTTCCCCAGCCTAGACTAGTGGGGGGCTTGTGAACAAGGATTGGCTCTAAAGTGATTGTGGGCGGTGCCGGGAGAGCACGGAGGACACTTCAGCATCTGCTGAGGTTACTCTTTTTGGCAAAGGGGAGACACAAGAGACCCGTGCCACCACCACCATGTTGATAAACCTGGGTGAAACTCACTTTTTCTTCCTGAAGTTTACAAGCAGGAAGGGAATACTTCGTATGTTCTAAGAGTCCATCTGCAGTTAACATCCAGACCTTCATTTATATTCGATCTAATCCATGGAATTTTTATTCTGATCAGCGTTACCAGATGAGCCATGTGCACTGATGAATGATTAGCCCAAAGTAGGACAGAAGAGAATCTGAAAAGTAGCCTTTCCACCTGCCCCCTGGCTCTGCCCTAGAAAACAGTCAGCAGCACTTCCTAGAAACCACGGAGACAGAAGTTACGCTGCACCGTCTTCAGCTGCAGGAATCCTGAATTGGTTCTTTGTACAAGATCATCCATTAAACGCCAAAGCCTCAGTGCCCTCGATAGATCATTCACTCCCACTAAATGCCTTAGAAATGGAAATTCCAGGTAAGGTTTTAACAGATGAAGATTAATGAGTATTTTTTGTGTGTTACCCACTTTATGGTCATTTAAAAGCATAAGGACTGAAATTTTAAAATCTTTTTTTTAATACATATAAATTATTTTTGGCTGCGTTGGGTCTTGGTTGCTGTGCACGGGCTTTCTCTAGTTGCGGCGAGCGGGGGCTACTCTTCATTGCGGTGCGCGGGCTCCTCATTGTGGTGGCTTCTCTTGTTGCAGAGCACGGGCTCTAGGCACATGGGCTTCAGTAGTTGTGGCGTGCAGGTTCAGTAGTTGTGGCTCGTGGATTCTAGAACGCAGGTTCAGTTGTTGTGGCCCACGGGCTTAGTTTCTCTGCAGCATGTGGGATCTTCCTGGACCAGGGCTCAAACCCGTGTCCCCTGCATTGGCCGGCAGACTCTTAACCGCTGTGCCACCAGGGAAGTCCCTGAAATTTTAAAATCTTATATTTTACAACTTTTAAAGTGTGTTTTTCTATTAGTGATAGATCCTGCATTTTGAAACTCGAAGTTTAAAACATTTTTATTTTGTGTGCCATTAATTCCACTCCTTTGAGCATCTGGGCTTAATGAATACTTAGAATTTTTCTTCTTGGGTCTCCTTGGAAATGAAGGATACTAGTCACTACTCCTGGTTGGAAAACGTTTATTTTTGTTTCCTTTTAAATTATCAGGTTAAATTCTGTGACTGTTCTCCCTTGAAGAGCAGCTTGTATTTCCAAGGTTTCTGATACAATTCTTAGGGAATGCAGAATGGGTTTCCTAAATGGACAGTGTTGTTTATGGGAGCTGTGTCTCAGCTCATAAAAACCTGCATGTCAGAAAGGCAGAGTATGTACTGAAGTATAGTAGAAGGTGCTAGAGAACTGAAATGCTCCACACAACAGACAGAAGAATGTAACTTACAACTTGACAGCTGAAAACATAGCTCCTGTCTGCATAGCCCCAGCAGGAGTAAGTCAAGATTCAGTCACAAAACCACTTGCTGTGGGTGAGGTGCTGTCGGGGCTCCAGGAGACAAGAGGAGATCTGATAAAAAAATTTGATAGTGAAAAATGTGATGAGTGTCTTGAGAGGTCCAGTAAAGTGCCGTGGCAGTCCTTTCAGCTAGGACAATCAGAGAAGGCTTCCTGTAGGAGGTGGCATTCACACTGCTCCTTGAGTGAAGATGGTAAGATTTTGAGTAGAGACAGTAAAGATAAGAGCAGATTTTCAGTCCACCCTAGGGGGGGGCCTGTGGCCTGTGATGCAGAAGAGCAGGTCAGTGAATATAGGCCTAGGAAGGGTTATGGAGTGATGACAGAGGAGAAAGAAGGAAGAGAACAGTCTTTGGGGATGCTAAAGCCAGAAGGAACCTGAGAAGTATAGAAACCACCGGAGATCACTCTTGGTGAGAATACAAGGATTAAGGAAAAGAGTGAGGAGGGGGGAAATCCCTGCCGATACAGGAAGGAAAAGAAGTGCCTGTAAGAGGTTATCTGTATGTTGAGGACTTCTGTTGGATGAGGTGGCTGCCTTCCCAGGGTCAGGAGTATGAAATACTGTCCATCAAGTAAGTTGGAAAGTTTTGGAAAGTGCGATTGCCTTTATATCAACTTCACAAAACAAAGCATTTCGAACAGAAACATCAAGTTGTTTTCTTTGGGGACCAAAAGATATTTTATCCACTTTCAAGCTGTGACAGATATCAAGGCCAAGCATAGTGTTGATTAAAATCAACTATTTCACTTGATCTATGTGGTTTCATAAGTATATACATAGTTAAAATCAAATTGTACACATAAGACACATTTAAAAAAATTTCAATCATAAAAAACCCCAACCATTTCAAACTGTAATTTGTTTCTGGAGTTAGGTAGGCATGGTCAATGGAAGGAATATGGTTTCCATTTTTCAGGCACATCTTTCAAGAAAACTGCAAACCCAAAAAGGCTGGTGTCTCTGACAAATGAAAATTACCCAAAAAAAGTGCCTGCATTTTCATTTTGCTAGACTTTGGCAACAGTAATCAGCATCAGTCTTTGCTTCTGCTCAGGGCTTTGTAGCTTACAAGTTAGGATCTCATAAATTGGATGTAGACAGGCCTGGGTTTGAAATCCAGCACCCACACTTGCTTATCTCTGAACCTTGGGTTTCCCATGGGTGCAATGGGTTTAGATGACGAATGTGTTGTCGATGCATTTACTTGTGTTCATATTTGTTTATTGTCCATCTTCCCCCATTGAAAGTGAGGAGGGATTTCTTTCTGATTTATTCACTCCTGTGTCTTCAGGGACTAGAACAGTGCCTGGGATATAGTAAGCCCTTAGTAAACATTGGATGCATGGACAGTTCTGATTTGTGACTTTGGGAGAAGATATATGTAACTGGGAGGTGAAAGGTCACAAGCCACAGACAGATGAAAGGAAAATGAAGAAAATGGTGTGAATTCCTAGGGTTCGATGAGGGGGGACCAGAAATGAACAGCATAATTGGATCTAAAAGGAAAGTGAATTTCCTAAGCACAGACACGGGCAGTGTATCTGATATGCAGTTAGCTTTGAATACACATTTGCTTTCAACAATTTTTAATTCTTTATAAATTAACAACTGAAGAGATTCAAGTGAATTTTTATCCAATGTGTAGGGTATAAAGGATAACAATAAAATGAACGCTCTACCACCCGATTTAAGATGGTGTTTCTCATCCCTCTAGGCTGGGAAAGAGATGGGAAGAGGAGAGAGGAAAGGCCCAAGGAAGCACGTGGGCCACCTCCCTCAGGGCCTCCTCCCTTGGGTTCCAATCGCTACCTCAGTTTCCCTTACTTACTAGGAGAGGATGTCTGTACAGAGAACCCCAAAAGCTGAAGACAGAATACAGTCCTAGACTGTTATGTGACCTTGGGCATGTTTAAAAAAGACTTCTCTGGGCCTATGTTCTGAATAAAAGAAAGGAGGTAGATTGGTGGTTTTCAAATCCTCTCTTAGGTGGGAAGCTGCTCCAGCAAAATCCTCCCGGATGATGACTGACTGAAGAGGATGCCTTCCCCAGCACTTGACTGTTTATTTCTTCCTTATTTAGGTCTCCATGACACAGTGCTTCCTGTACTGTATCGAGTTGCTGCACACTCCAGCGGAGTTCTTTTTTGAGTGTGTTTGAATGTTAAGCTAACGCTTATTTCGTTGCTTTCAACGAGATGCACTTTTAAGGAGTGTCAAAAACGCAGGCATGAACATTTTTATGACCCTGTACCTTCATCAGGAGAGCGTCCAACTCAATGTAAACGGACTTAATCCCCCCCCCAAGCCTGCTTGGCATTCCATTCCTAAGAGTTAATATCAAGGAAATAATCCAAAAGGCAAAAAAAAAAAAAAAAAAAAGCCACGTGCATGGAGTTCTTTGTCATAGCATTTTTCATTATAGTGAAAAATGAAAAACTGGGAACAACGAACAAAGGAGGACTGAGTTATGATGCTTCAGTGTTATACTAGTGAGTGCGATGTTCATTGTCACATTTGACAGCTATCGGAACAATCAACTGTGGAAACTGAGGTAACGAGAAGAGGAAAATGCAGAATCTACTGAAGTATACAGAGGAAGCAGGAGGCCAGCTTGCTTCCCCTGCGTTTTTTCTTCCTCTTTCCTATATCTTTTCTCAGTGTCTCCCACGTTGCTATGGGAACATGGAAAAATGAGTTGATATATGAGGTCAATAACACAATGGTGATTTTCTGCTTCTGAACTGTGCCAGGGCACAGAATACAAGCACACTGCATGGGAATTAGAGCCCTCAGGCCTTCAGTGCCTTTTTTCCCCCAACGGAGCCCTGGATGTATTTCTATCACCATCCTTACTGTTCCGGTTTTGTAATGAGCTATGAGGACTGGAGCACGGCACATAGTAGGCACTTGATTTACATTGTGACATGAACAAAACCTTCCTTTCCTTCCTCTGTGGTTGTGGCTTATCAGAGAAGCACCATGTAACTGATGCACTGAAACAGCCAGAGGAACTGAGAAAGCAAAAGAAGCAGTGCTTTCAACTCTTTCTGTCTTACGAAGTGCTTGGTGAAACTGTAAGAGGATATTTAGCAGCACAAAAAGTAGGCCAAGGGTAAGAAAAACTCCATACCCAAGAGAATTCAGATGACCAAATTAAGTCTGATCCAGAATAAACAGTTCTCTTCTGGAAATCTAGCAGTTCCAGAAAGTACTGTCCGGGGGGAAATGGCCCACGATGTCGAGCTGCATAATTATGTAACCCTCCAGGAAAGAGGGTGCACGGGGAAAATCAAATGTGAGCAAGTAACAGTTCTCAGGCCTCAAAGAGGAAGACTTTTTTGCTGAAGAGAAACCAGGCCCTTTCCCATGAACTTGACCAGCTTCAGTTTTCCCCATCCTCACCCAGCATCCAAAGCCTAAAACAAGGTTGCTATTTCAAATCCCTCCAATAGAAATAACTTTCCAATAGTCATGTGAGTAGTGTTGCACATGAAGGAACTCACCCGAAATGAAACGGAAGCTTAGCTATTATGAATAGGTCAAGACCATTCATGTTAGTATTTTATCAGGGAAAGCATTATCATTGTCCCCTTACAGGTCACTAAAACACATCAAACAAACAAATTAAATGCCAGATGGTAAGAGGAATTTATAACTTTCTCCCACAAATTGTAAAAATCCAAGCTTGAAATTGAAAGCAGGGACTGGAGGAGATATATGTACACCCAGGTTCATAGCAGCATTTTTCACAGTCATCACGGGGGTGTGTACAACCCAAGTGTCCACCGCTGGATAAACAAAATATGGTGGATACATATACATACAATGGAATATTATTCAGCCTTAAAAAGGAAAGAAACCTGATACATGCTGCAATGTGGATGAACCATGAGAACATTACATTCAGTGAAATAAGCCAGTCACAAAAGGACAACTATTGTATTGATTCCCCTGGTGTGAGTTACCTAGAATAGTCAAACTCAGAGACTGAAATTAGAAGGATTGTTGCCAGGGGCTGGGGGGAGGGAGGAATGGGGAGCCATTGTTTAATAGGTACAGAGTTTCAGATTTGCAAGATAAAAAGTTCTGGAGGTGTATGGTGGTGATGCTGGCACAACAATTTGTACTTAATGCCACTGAAATGTATACTTAAAAATACTTAACGTGGTAAATTTTATGTGTGTTTTACCACAACTTTTAATGCAGGCTTGATTCCACCAGTCCTTTGTTTAATGATGGAAAAGCTCCTAATTTTATGTCTTGTACTTTTACTGGGGGCTCTGTACAAGATATTTTGGGTAAATAGAGGACTCTGTTACATCCTGTTAAAAAATTTCTTGGGCTTCCCTGGTGGTGCAGTGGTTGGGAGTCCACCTGCCGATGCAGGGGACGCGGGTACGTGCCCCGGTTCAGGAAGATCCCACATGCCGCGGAGCGGCTGGGCCCGTGAGCCATGGCCGCTGAGCCAGCGCGTCTGGAGCCTGTGCTCCGCAACAGAGAGGCCACAGCAGTGAGAGGCCCACGTATCGCAAAAAAAAAAAATCTTAACACATAGGAGTCAACCTAATTAATTATAAGGACGTTCTTTCTGCAGCACCCAGGGTGAACCTATTCCAATACCTCATGCCTATAGTGGTTGTGGTTATGCAGGTCTAATCCCTTAACAACAAACTTCGAAGACAATACTTTTAACCTCAAGTGGAAATTAATCTTTATATTTCACTTATTCATCCAATAGTAATAATTATTACTGACACATATTGAACAATTGGATATGCTAGAAAACGTGCTAACAACTTTGACATGTGTAATATAAAGTTAATAATCCTATTAGTAGAAATTATTAGCCCCAATTTTTGGAGGAAAAACTTGAACGAAGGTGAAACTCAAATTCACATCATCCATAATCCGCCATCCTCAAAAAGACCATTGAACTCATAGAGACATAGGGGATCTTCAAGTTCACTCGCTTCATTGTTGTTTACCTTCATTATGGACATTTTCAAATACATACAAAAGTAGTCAGGAGAGTATAATAAACTTCCTTTAAAAAAAAAATTATTTATTTGGCTGTGCCAGGTCTGTGGGATCTAGTTTCCTGACCAGGGATCAAACCCAGGCCCCCTGCATTGGGGGTAGCTCAGAGTCTTAACCACTGGACCACCAGGGAAGTTCCTAAGCCTTTTATAATAAACCACTCAGCTTCAGTACTCATCAATTTATAGTCAATCTTTTTCTTTTTTTTTTTTTAAGATTCTTTTATGTGGATCATTTTTAAACTCTTTATTGAACTTGTTACAGTATTACTTCTGTTTTATATTTTGGGTTTTTGGCCCTGAGGCATGTGTGATCTTAGCTCCCCGACCAGGGATCAAACCCACAACCCATGTATTGGAAGCCTTAACCACTGGACTGCCAGGGAAGTCCCCTATAGTCAGTCTATTTCATCTTTACCCTCACTTATTTTCCTCCCTCCCATAGAATATTTTTGCCATATGATTTTTTTTTTTTTTTTTTTTTTGGCTGCGTTGGGTCTTCGTTGCTGTGCGCAGGCTTTCTCTAGTTGTGGTGAGCGGGGGCTACTCTTTGTTGCGGTGCACAGGCTTCTCATTGCTGTGGCTTCTCTTGTTGCAGAGCACAGGCTCTAGGGCATGCAGGCTTCGGTAATTGTGACACAAGGGCTCAGTAGTTGTGGCTCTCGGGCTCTAGAGCACAGGCCAGTAGTTGTGGTGCATGGGCTTAGTTGCTCTGCGGCATGCGGGATCTTCCTGGACCAGGGCTCAAACCCGTGTCTCCTGCATTGGCAGGTGGATTCTTAACCACTGCCCTACCAGGGAAGCCCGCCATATGATTTTCTAAAGTTTTTATTTGGAAATAATTTCATACCTACATATAAGTTGCAAAAATGAAAATAGTAAAATACCCATTACCCTTTACTTTCATCTATTATTAATATTTATTGCATTTGCTTCATTTATAGGCCTCTCTCTCTCTCTCTCTCTCTCTCTCTCTCTCTCTCTCTCTCTCTCTCTCTCTCACACACACACACACACACACACACACACTTTTGTGGGGGAACGACTTGAGGGTAACATACGTAACAACCTTTATCCCTAAATACTTCATTGTGTATTTCCTAAGAATAAGGATATTCTCTTATAGACCATGGTATAATTATCAACCTCAGTAAATTGAACATTGACTCAATAATTTTTTTTTTTTTTTTTGTGGTACGTGGGCCTCTCACTGTTGTGGCCTCTCCCGTTGCGGAGCACAGGCTCAGCGGCCATGGCTCACGGGCCCAGCCGCTCCGCAGCATGTGGGATCTTCCCGGACCGGGGCACGAATCCGTGTCCCCTGCATCGGCAGGCGGACTTTTAACCACTACGCCACCAGGGAAGCCCGACTCAATAATTTTATCTACTGTACCATTCTTATTCCAATTTTGTCAATTGTGTTCTTTAGAACTTTTTTTTTTTTTCCCCACACCGTACAGCCTGTGGGATCTTAGTGGGAACTGAGGAGGCCTCGGTTCCTTGCCCCATGGGCCTCTCCCTGGGGTTGCTCGTGCATCCTCATAGCATGGTACTGGCCTCATCTGGAGCAAGTGATCCCTGAGAGGGTAAGGAGAGGGCAAAGCCTTGTGACCTAGTCTTAGCAGTCACACACTGTCACCTCCACTACAGTCAACTCATTAGATGTGCGGGACCAAGTCCAGCCCACATTCCAGAGAAGGGAAATTTAGCTCCAATTTTTTTTTTTTAAGTTACAACTTTTTTTTTTTTTTCGTGACCATACCGTGCAGCCTGTGGGATCTTAGTTCCCTGACCAGGGATTGAACCTGTGCCCTTGGCAGTGAAAGTGCCGAGTCCTGACCACTGGACCGCCAGGGAATTCCCTGAAGTTCCAACTGTTGAAGGGAGAAGAATATCAAAGAATTGGTGGACATATGTTAGGACCATTACAGAATCCATTGATGTTTCTTGCCTGATGTAATCCTCACTCAAAATAATGATTTCCCACCTATTCTGTATTATTTTTAAAGCGAATTCTAGCATCGTATTTCATCTGTAAATTTTTGAGAATGTATCTCAAAAAATAAATATTTTTTAATATTATAAACTGATGATATTATCAAGTAGCAAGTCAGTGTTTAAATTTCCATTTGTCCCATGAATGCTGTATTTTCTGAGGTACAATTCACATGCCATAAAATTCACCCTTTTAAAGTGTACAGTCCAGTGGTTTATAGTATTTTCACAAAGTTGTACAGTCATCACCACTAGTTTCATCACACCTAGAAGAAACCCTGTATCCATTAGAAGAAACCCTGTATCCATTAGCAGTCGCTACCCATTTCCAAATTAATTTCTGTGGGTATGCCTCTTCTGGATATTTCATATAAGTGGAATAATTACAATATGTGGTCTTTTATGTCTGGCTTCATTTGAAACCGTGGTGCAATCCACGTCACCTGCCTTCACTAATCAAGGTTTTAAGACTTTCAGGTTCTCCAAGCAGCACATAGCTTAAACAATATGTTTGCCCAAGGTGTTTTCCAGGAACTTGGAGTCAGCTGCTTCTGCTTCAAGTTGAGCCAAGAGTCAGCTCTGTCTGGTTTGAGACAAGCTGCTTAGGACTGGATAGGACCACTGACGCTTCAACTGGGCATACAGGAGCATCCGCCTGTGACATATTGAACGTGCAGAGGCCTGCCCAGAACAATTATCACACCTTTTTCCAATAACCTTTCCTCTGTCTCCACGCCTCAGACTGCCCTGCTTCTTTGTTCTTTTTCCCATAAATACCTGAGCCCCTTGCCTTTGGGAAGGCAGATTTGAGATTTGTCTTCCTGTCTCGCTTTGCCGCAAACCTCGGCGTCTCACCATTTTGACTTTCTGTGCATCTGGCAGAACAAACCTGGTTCAGTAACACCCTCACTTGTATAAAGTTTTTAAGGTTGATCTGTTGTAACATGAATAAGGAACTTCATTCCTTGTTGTGGCTCAATAATATTCCTTTGTATGGATTTACCAGGCTTTGTTTATCCATTTTTTTGGCTATTACGAATAATTGCTTATGTACAAGTGTTTGTGTGGAGCCATCTTTATTTTTAGTTTGTTTGAATTGGTACTGAACTAAAGTCTCCACAAGGCCATTAGCTGATAAATCTTCAAGTCACCACAGGTTCCTCCTCTACAACTTTGTGTTTTTTTCCAATTTGTTGAAGAAATTGGGTCATTTGTCCTGTACAGTTTTCCAAGATCTGGATTTTGCTGATTGGATCCTTTAGGCATAAATAATTTAACACGTTCTTCTAACATCTGTAGTTTCATAGGTTGGTAGCTGGGTGTAGAGGCTTGATCACATTCACGCTTGATGGGGGCGGGAGGGCTGGCAAGATTACATGCTATGGCCTGTTACTCTACAAATATAAAGTCCCAAACTTGCCTTAATAAAAGGTGAAAATGTTACTGTTCAGTATATTTTATGAAGAAATTGAGCTTCATAAGTGGACAAATATGGGGAATTATATATAATCAGTGTTAATTTAAATGATCTTATTCTGGTGAATCTGATTTTTTTTTTTAAGGGAGTATGAAGCCCTTTTCAAATTCTCTTCTCAGCAGAGCAGACTACTGAGTGAACGAGTCCACAGCGTGATCCATATTAAATAGGCTTCTCGTCTTTAAGTCTTCATCCCTTCTTTCTCTTAATTACTGAAGCGCAAATTGCTTCAGAGAAATTTAAATACTAGTATTTGAACTTTATGCATAATTCTTTTTTTTCCCCACACCATGCAGCATGCGGGATCCTAATTCCCTCACCAGGGATCAAACCTGGGCCCTCGGCAGTGAGAGTGCAGAGTCCTAACCACGGGGCCGCCAGGAAATTCCCTATACAGAATATTCTTTGTAGTTCCTTTTTATTTTTTAAGGGTGAACTGCTTTTTAATAAGTCAGTATCTGTTTATACTTTTCTTTTGGTTTGGGTCATGATGTTTGATCATGAGAGCTTTCAATGGAATATGGAATAGGAGAAAGAAAGAAAAATCTGCCAAATGTGTTAGAAAGCATTTGAAACAGAAGTGCTGGTTCCTATTTAAAACACTTCTCTTTGCTAAATACACCAAGATGAGAGTAAAAGATGCCTTAATATATAATTTTTATATTGTTAGAGACGGTGGTTTTAATAAATTCCTATTTATCTGTTGTGTATTTTTAGTTTTTTGATGACTGAGTTCTTCTAAGTGGTTTCACATAAAACCACATTTCAAGCCTTGTTTGTTTTCAGGTATACAAAATGTATGTCTCAGCCCAAGCATCTTTGTAAAAATAGGCATAGAAGTCTTTTAAATGCTGAACTACAGTAGTACCTGCTTGATTTATTTTTTTAGTCAGTAATAGAGGAAACTATTAGTACAGTTTTATCAGGAAGTTACTGATGTGTATGTGCGATTTACAGTGATTCTGTATATGTTCCCCAGCTTCAAAACACTTGGAACTACTGCTGTGGTTTCTGGAAGGGTCAGTTGTTGGTTCTTAAAGTTACACCTGTGCAGCTTGGGTTTGAGTTTTTAAAGAATAGTTAAGTTTTAAAGAAATTTCCTTAGTCAAAGAGCAGTTTGAGTTGTATCCATGGTTTTTGCTGTGTTAACATCAGCTTCAGTTAAATTGTTTGAATTATAAAGTAAGTATAATTATGGTGAAGAAGATCAGTCTCTTTTTTTTTTTTTTTTTTTTTTTTTTTTTTTTTTTTTTGCGGTACGCGGGCCTCTCACTGTTGTGGCCTCTCCCGTTGCGGAGCACAGGCTCCGGACGTGCAGGCTCCGCGGCCAAGGCTCACGAGCCCAGCCGCTCCGCGGCATGTGGGACCCTCCCGGCCCGGGGCACGAACCCGTGTCCCCTGCATCGGCAGGCGGACTCTCTCCACCACTGCCACCAGGGAAGCCTGTTCTGTCTCATTTTTAAATGCTGAATCACATTTTATTTCTTTAATTAATACAATAGAAACATCAAAATTCAGGACCACTGAAATATGCCAACTTTTGTTTTGGGGTTGTGTGTGTAGTTGTGTTGATTTGTTTGCTAGGGTTTTTTTGTCTTTAAATTTATTTTATTTTATTTTTATTCTTGGGTGCATTGGGTCTTTGTTACTGCGTGTGGGCCTTCTCTAGTTGCGGCGAGCAGGGGCTGCTCTTCGTTGTGGTGTGCAGGCTTCTCATAGCGGTGGCTTCTCTGGTTGCGGAGCATGGGCTCTAGGTGCGCGGGCTTCAGTGTTGTGGTGCACAGGCTCAGTAGTTGTGGCACACAGGCTTAATTGCTCTGTGTCATGTGGGATCCTCCCGGACCAGGGCTCGAACCTGTGTCCCCGGCATTGACAGGCAGATTCTTAACCACTGCACCACCAGGGAAGCCCATGTTTGCTTGTTTTTTAAAGAAACTGAAACTGCTATATCTGCTAGTGAAAGAAAATGCTTTGTTTTGCTCTGAAGATTCTGCAGTTGTTTAGGTGTATCTTGGTGCATAAATTACAAAGAATAATGCTAGTTAAATGCCAATAAATATTTTACTCTTTTTATGTGAAACAAATTTCGGAGAGTGATGGTGGCAGTGGTGCCTCTTACTACCTTATGTAAAACACTTGAACATTTTCATCAATATTGCCATCATCTGTTTAATATTCCCAGTATATTTTCTCAAAGTCTGTTTACTTAAAATTTTATGGAATGATATAATAAGCAATAAAATCTGAATTACACACACACACACACGCAAAGAAAGTAATAGTTCAGTTTTTAAAAATAAGTTTCTGTATTTTGGCAGGAGCACAAATAGAATTTTTGACATTCATTATATTAGATGATTAATGATATTTCTTTTGATATAAAGTCCTCTTATTTAGGGTTAAATATTCCATATATTCTAAAGAGTACACTTTTTCCAAATAAAAATAATTAAGAAATTTTGAAATTTTTCATGCTAATGTTTTAATTTCTGAAGATAATAAAGAAAAGAGATTAAATATTTAGTAGACCATTTCCAGGAAAAAAAAAACATTGACATATTTTACAGTGGTATCCCCTAGGAGGTTCTGCGGATTAAGGGTAAAATAAGTTCCTTTGCATACCACTAAACAGCTGGCACTCTCCCACAGAGAAAAGAATATTTTCAACATGGAAAATATATGATACACCATGTGCTTAGTATTGGGAAAATATCTACTTTCAAATACATATATTAATGTTTGTATTTCAGTGTTTTTCCTCTAAAAAGAATGTTACTGGTACAATGAAAAATAACAGGGAAAAGGAATCAATAAAAATGAAAGGGGAGGTGACACTGCGGGGCGGGCCCACAGGCTGCAGGGTGGACAGCGGATGCAGGGACGCGGTTTGAGCTCCCGCCCCCCGATGGCGTCGTTGCCGCCATGAAGGGGCTAGTGCTGCTCTACTCCAGGGTCTTCGTGGCCTTCAGGGCCTGCCTGCTCGTCATGGGAATCTGCTACACCAGTTTTGACTTGGGCTCCCGCTTTGATGTGGCATGGTTCCTGACGGAGACTTCCCCTGTCATGTGGTCAAACCTGGGCATTGGTCTAGCTATCTCCCTGTCTGTGGCTGGGGCAGCGTGGGGCATCTACATCACTGGCTCTTCCATCACTGGGGAAGGGGTGAAGGCCCCCAGGATTAAGACCAAGAACCTGATCAGCATCATCTTCTGTGAGGCTGTGGCCATCTACGGCATCATCATGGCGATTGTCATTAGCAACATGGCTGAGCTTTGCAGTGCTACTGACCCCAAGGCCATTGGCCGTCAAAACTACCATGCAGGCTACTCCATGTTTGGGGCTGGCCTCACAGTGGGCCTGTCTAACCTCTTCTGTGGAGTCTGTGTGGGCATCATGGGCAGTGGAGCCACCTTGGCTGATGTGCAGAACCCCAGCCTCTTTGTAAAGATTCTCATTGTGGAGATCTTTGGCAGCGCCATCGGCCTCTTTGGGGTCATCGTTGCAATCCTTCAGACCTCCAGAGTGAAGATGAGTGATTAGATGATCTGTGTGGGTGGGACCACCCCCCACTCTTATTTATTTGTGGTTTTCCTGCGACAGCTGGAGCTGTGCCCCTTAGGCTTTCAGGGGGCTTGGTGTTCAGGGCCCTCCCTGCACTCACTTCTGCTGCCTGTGGACTTGGAGGCACTGCCTGGCTGGACCCTCAGTGTGGCAAGTGGGCTGCTGATGACTGTGTGCAATTTTGCACCCGTGTCCCACCTCTACCTCCAACCCATCTTCCCAGTGTTTGTGAAATAAACATGGTATTTGTCTGGGTAAAAAAAAGTGAAAGGGAAATGTGTCATAATTCAGAAGCTTTAATTTTCAACAAATCACTAGCCTAATATATCTTCCTCTTGTTGGAGTTTTTATTCTTACTGTTGCTCATACTGCCCTCTCTCTGCTCAGTGGTTTTTTGGTTCATTTTTAATTTTTCGTGGCCTCATCTACCTCTACACAGCCAGACCTGAGAACTGATTCCAGGGAGCCTCGATGCCGAGTCACAGTGGAACACACGTTTGCAGTTAGCTCTTGCACACTTGCCCTTGGGTGTCAGGCCCCTGTGGCCCACCAGGCCATATTCCTGGGACCAGAGGTTTGCCTACACTATGCACGAGGCAGATTGACAAGGAGGTTTGAATGGTGGTTACACTGCCTGCTGTCCTTATGGGTCCAGCAGTCAAGAATCCCAGGTATCTCCCATCCCATGGAGCAGTAGTCAGGCCTGGTCAGTGGTTCTTGTTGACTAGTGGGCTGCAGAGTCATTTAACGTGACTCTAATAGTCTTTGATAGCTTTCTTTATATCTGGTATAATAAGATATTCTAGGTTCCTTGTACATTTCTTCTTTTTTATTTTTTGCAATTGAAGTTATTCTTTTCTTAATTTAATTTTTATTTTATATTGGAGTATAGTTGATTTACAATGTTGTGTTAGTTTCAGGTGTACAGAAAAGTGATTCAGTTATACATAAACATATTTCCATTCTTTTTCAGATTTTTATCCCGTATAGGTTATTACAGAATATTGAGTAAAGTTCCCTGTGCTACACAGCAGGTCCTTGTTGATTTATCTGTTTTATTTATAGTAGTATGTATATGTTAATCCCAAACTCCTAATTTATCCCTCTCCCCTCCCACCTTTCCCCTTTGGTAACCATAAGTTTGTTTTTGAAGTCTGTAGGTCTGTTTTTGTTTTGTAAATAAGTTCATTTGTATCATGTGTTTAGATTCCACATATAAGTGACATCATATGATATTTGTCTTTCTCTGTCTGACTGACTTCACTTAGTATGATAATCTCTAGGTTCATTCATGTTGCTGCAAATGGCATTATTTCATTCTTTTTTATGGCTGAGTAATATTCCATTGTGTGTGTGTGTGTGTGTGTGTGTGTGTGTGTGTGTGTGTGTGTGTGTGTATCACATCTTGTTTATCCATTCCTGTGTTGATGGACACTTAGGTTGCTTCCATGTCTTGGCTATTGTAAATAGTGCTGCAGTGAAACACTGGGGTGCATGTATGTTTTGTAATTATGGTTTACTCCAGATATATGCCCAGGAGACGGATTACTGGATCATATATGCTAGTTCTATTTTTAGTTTTTTAAGAAACCCCTATGCTGTTCTCCATAGTGGTTGTACCAATTTACATTCCCACCAACAGTGTAGGAGGGTTCCCTTTTCTCCACACCCTCTCCAGCATTTATTGTTTGTAAACTTTTTGATGATGGCCATTCTGACCGGTGTGAGGTGATACCTCATGGGCATTTTGATTTACATTTCTCTAATGATTTGTGATATTGAGCATCCTTTCATGCATTTGTTGGCAATCTGTATATCTTCTTTGGAGAAATGTCTAGCGTCCACTCTGTGGCTTGTGGTATCTTCCCGGCCCGGGGCATGAACACATGTCCTCTGCATCGGCAGGCGGACTCCCAACCACTGCGCCACCAGGGAAGCCCTCACTGTAGTTTTGGTTTGCATTTCTCTAATAATTAGGGATGTTGAGCATCTTGTCATGTGATTTTGGCCATCTGTATGTCTTCTTTGGAGAAATGTCTATTTAGATCTTCTGTCCATTTTTTTGATTGGTTTTTTTTTTCTTATATTGAGCTGTTTGTATATGTTGGAGATTAATCCCTTGTTGGTTGCATTGTTTGCAAATATTTTCTCCCATTCTGAGGATTGTCTCACTTTATTTATAGTTTCCTTTGCTGTGCAGAAGCTTTTAAGTTTAATTAGGTCCCATTTGTTTATTTTTGTTTTTATTTTCATTACTCTAGGAAGTGGATCCAAAAAGATATTGCTGCAATTTATGTCAAAGAGTGCCCTATGTTTTCCTCTAAGAGTTTTAAGTAGTTTCGGTCTTACATTTAAGTCTTTAATCCATTTTGAGTTTATTTTTGTGTATGGTGTTAGAGAATGTTCTAATTTCATTCTTTTACATGTAGCTGTCCAGTTTTCCCAGCACCACTTATTGAAGTGATTGTCTTTTCTCCATTGTATATTCTTACCTCCTTTGTCATAGATTGACCGTAGGTACATGAGTTTACTTCTGGGCTTTCTGTCCTATCCCATTGAGCTATATTTCTCTTTTTGTGACAATACCGTACTGTTTTTATTACTGTAGCTTTGTAGTATAGTCTGAAGTCAGGGAGCCTGATTCCTCCAGTTCTGTTTTTCTTTCTCAGGATTGCTTTGGTTATTCAGGGTCTTTTGTGATTCCATACAAATTAAAAATTTTTTGTTCTAGTGAAAAATGCCATTGGTGTTTGATAAGGATTGCATTGAATCTAGATTACCTTGGGTAGTATAATCATTTTGACCGTATTGATTCTTCCAATCCGAGAACACGGTATATCTTTCCATCTGTTTGTGTCATCTTCAGTTGCTTTTATCAGTATCTCATAGTTTTCGAGTACAGGTTTTTTGCCTCCTTAGGTAGGTTTATTCCTAAGTACTTTATTCTTTGTGATGGTAAATGGGATTGTTTCCTTAATTTCGCTTTCTTATCCTTCGTTGTTAGTGTATAGAAATGCATGAGGGACTTCCCTGGTGGTCCAGCGGTTAAGACTCTGTGCTCCCAATGCAGGGGGCCTGGGTTTGATCCCTGGTCAGGGAACTAGATCCTGCATGCTGCAACTAAAAGAGCCCACATGCCACAACTAAAAGAGCCCACATGCTGCAGTGAACATCCCCCGTGCTGCAATGAAGATCCCACGTCCTACAACTAAGACCTGCTGCAGCCAAATAAATAAATGTTAAAAAAAAAGAGAAAAGAAATGCGAGAGATTTCTGTGTATTAATTTTGTATCCTGCGACTTTACCAAATTCATTGATGAGCTCTAGTAGTTTTCTGGTATAGCATCTTTAGGATTTCTGTGTATAGTATCTTGTCATCTGCAGTGACAGTTTTACTTCTTCTTTTCCAATTTGTATTCCTTTTATTTCTTTTTCTTCTCTGATTGCATGGCTAGGACTTCCAGAACTGTGTTGAATAAGAGTGGCAAGAATGGACATCCTGGTCTGGCTCCTGATCTTAGAGGAAATGCTTTCAACTTTTCACCATTGGGAGTATGATGTTAGCTGTGAGCTTGTCATATATGGCCTTTATTATGTTGAGGTAGGTTCCCTCTATGCCCACTTTCTGGAGACTTTTTATCATAAATTGGTGTTGAATTTTATCAAAAGCTTGTTCTGCATCTGTTGAGATGATCATGTTTTTTATTCTTCAATTTGTTAATGTGTGGAAAACGTCACGTTTAGTCACCTTGGAGCCCACTGCCTGGTCTCATTGTTTTCCCCCATCCCTATTCCCGACCACCCTTTGATCTATCATTTCTGGAAACCGTAAGTCCGTTCATCTATTTTTTTTTTTTTTTTTTTT